>NW_008606139.1:25087-26393 GCF_000691845.1 Merops nubicus | reverse complement strand
AAAAAAAAAAAAAGGGAAAAAATAAATTTGGAAGAATTGTATAAACCTAGTGCAGAAAGTTGACTGCTGATTTAATTTGAAGAACTATTCGTTGAGATTTGAGGTTTGGGCATTTTTCACTCTCCCCTGGAAACTGAATTCAGTGCAGAAAAGAAACCAAATAATCCAACACACTCAGCAAACACTTATCAAAATCAAATACGATCACTAAATACCCTTCATGAAGAAAGGATATTTCCATAATTCTTATTAAATATTGATTATTGAAAGTATTATCACTTCACAATGTCTCACCAGATTAGCCCTACGGGGCTTCATAGCAAAATCTCCCAATTTAAGACCATTTTGTGGTATTTTCTCCAGCCAGGTAATTAGAGTAGATACCAATGATGTTGGCTTGGCACCCATGAAGATGCAGATACCATCACCAGCTCCTCAATCCTCATGAAGCAACGAGAGGACATGATAGAGGAATAACAACCAAGCATTAAGTCTGTAATTCCTTCCTAAATCCCTCAAAAGGCAGAATAGGATGATTTCATGGAAATCATCACACATTTAAATTTCAGGCTACAAATGTTATCACTTGCCATTGATGCCACCCTCACATTGTGCTCTACTCCTTTAAATGTGCTCAGCACTG
This sequence comes from Merops nubicus, assembly GCF_000691845.1. Lineage (NCBI taxonomy): Eukaryota > Metazoa > Chordata > Aves > Coraciiformes > Meropidae > Merops > Merops nubicus. The sequence continues at coordinate 25,750 of NW_008606139.1, read as the reverse complement.
GCTGTGTGATTTCCCTGATAACAGCTGTAATACTCTCCCGTGACGCACACGAGATGTTGGAATATATATAGATATAAAAATACATATTAATAAATCATTCTGCAAGCATTAAAAAGAATGAAAGGCACCCAGCTTTGCTGTTACTAGGTTACAGGATGCCACCCTGAGCCACGCAGTGGAGCAGAGAGTGTTTCTTCAAGCTGACAAAGCACATCAGTTGCCCATGGCTGGACAAAGAGGATGCTCCTGACCCCAGGACCAGGTTCCTTGCTGCAGAGTAGCCCTTGCAGATAGGTGGAGGAAGAAAGTAGAAGCTGGAGGAAGAGGGTGGGTGATGCTGGCACCCAGAGCACCAGAATGAGGGTGCTGGTGGGTGCATGTCCCACCTCCAACAGCACCTGCAGGGCAGGAGGTGCTGCAAACCCCCTCGGATGAGTGCAGGAGGCAGAGGCTGGGTTGGTGGTTCTGTGTTTCTCTTCCAGCCAGGGGTTAAGTGCCACACTTGAGCTTCACACAGAGCTGGACACAACACCTACACGTGCTGTGCCTCTCCTTGCCCATTTCAGAACGAAGTACAACAATTTTCACCTTTTACCCTGAGACACCATGAGATTGAATCAATATCTGCCAGAAGCTCTGACATTCGTGGGGTACCAGGGACTG
>NW_008606139.1:13966-25056 GCF_000691845.1 Merops nubicus | reverse complement strand
ATTCCTGCTAACAAACTGCAGCCTTAAATACCTGCCAACGACCTGGGAATAATTCTGAACATTTTAAACAGATTTGCTTCAATTTGTTCAAACTTTTAAACCTTTTTTTTTTATGAATGCAGAATCAGAAGGGTCACAGTGCTCAAGACTAGAGAAACAGCATCAGAGGAAAGTCTGTGCCCCGAAACCACCAGTTTGGGATTACTCTGAACGACTGCACATGTACAAACCTTACACCTAAGAGCTTACTCTCAGAAAACAAAGAGAACCCCTTCCTTTCCCAGAAGGCTGCCTTTAGTGACAGGATTATTTAAACAACCAGCAGGGTATGTGCATATTAGAGAATACCATGAGAAAATTAATATTTCCAACCAATACCTGTGACCATGCACCCTAGAAACCTCTCCAGAGGAACAGACTCATCAGAAGAAGGCAAAATGAACTCATGATTTGTGCCCAAGCAAAACAGCCTGTGCTTCAAACTCCAGAGCTAGCAATGAGGCTAAAAATCAGCCTTAAAAACCACTGTGGATAATTCTATTGGGGATAATTCTGCATAGTGCATAATTTTCTAATAAGTGATAGAATCAGTGCAAGAATTGGACTAAAATGTAATTGAAAACAGTATCTGGGATAAATATATATGTGCAAACATAGAGCAAAAGAAAGGTTTATGCATAAATAAATCTTTATTTCCAACTCACAGTTACTCCACAGCCAACAAAAGCGATTGCAAGAAATCATACTGAAACCACTGACAGCAAAATAACACAAAATAGCTGAAACACTATGTTTTATAAATAAAGAGATTTACATTTGTACCAGAATAGCTCAGCAACATGAAGAGTAATCACTGAAAAAAAAAAAAGGCACTCTGGAAAGCTGGGAAACATTTAAACCTGTGAGTATCCCACTGCTGCAGTTGGTTCACTTCCTTCTTCGTGTGTGTATCAGCTAAAGGATTGGGAGAGGAGCACAGGTAAGAATTCAAACTCCTGCTCTGGCACAGGGATGCAACTGCTCTGCTCCCACCAGGATGCATCCCCTCTTCCAAGACTTGATATCAAGTCTCAGCCTTGCCACAAGCACTGCTCCTGCCTGGGTACCACCCTGTGGTTTGTATTTGATCTGTTAGGGACAATCAGCAAAATGTTTTTAAAACTCTGAATGACAAAGCTTTTTATTCCTAGAGAGGTAGTATGAACAAAGATGGTTTTTCTTTGGTAAACTGAGATCCCTTTAAATCCCAAATACAAATTGATGCTTTGAGAATCCAAATGGGAAAGTCTGAACCCTCCTGTATTGATCTGAGCCCCAAAAACAGGCTTTCAAAAGACATACAGCACAAGTTTTGCAGGACTCAGCTAACCAGTCTCCTAGAAAACATGTAATAATTCACTCCCCTGGTCCCAAAACATTTCTCTTGAGTAGCATGATTTCCTGAGATGATAATAAATTGCTAATTCTTTAGCTTGAAAGAGGATTGTGCAACTAGAGAAACAGAAAGCCCCTGGAAACTGCACTTGAGTGGAAAGATCCCTGTGGCTGCCTGGGAATGAAGGTGGCTCCTCATCTCCAGAGATGCTCATTCCAAGAGCAAAGTAAACTTCAAGGTGTTCTGTTCTGCTGCCTTTTTTTTTTTTTCCCTTTATCTTCAACGAGTCTTAAAAGAGTTCTTAAATCACCTTGAATTTCGTTTCTGTACGTCACATCCGAAGAGAGGAATTACCATCTGTCACACTTGGTTAATCACAATCAGCCTCCTACAACTCGTTCACTTTTTGTTAAAAAAATAACCCTTCGTTTAGTAAATTTTCTGGGATCTTTTCCATGAAGACACAAGCTGTGCTCATCCCATAGGATCTACTGAGACCACGCACAGAACTCAACTAACCTATAAACAAGCACATGGATGCTAGCCCATATAACGTTGCCACATCATTTTTATTACTCTATGCCTACACCAGGTATAAATAATAAATTTTATTTACTAAATAAAGCAGACTTTATTTATTTAGTCCCTTATGAAGCTCAGAAAACATTAGCATATGATTCAGCTAAACAGCCACCCCATAAAGACAGGGATCTTTTAGAAAGTAGAGCCACCAGAACAATATTCAGATTATAAAAGTAAATGTTCTGTTAGTGTCCGTTTGGGAAATAAAAGACATGAGAAAAATCACTAAAAAGAGAGGAGAAAAATCAGTAAAAATTAAAAAAAAAAAAGATCCCTGCACGCCACCAGATTAACCCAAGTGAATCCAGAGCAACCTGAGCATTGACTTAACCAAGCATGGCTAAAGCTGGAACAGGAGCAAGAAAAGAGATTGCAATTTTCTCCAAACTGGGAACAAAAGAGCCAAACCAGCAAAAAACAAAAGCAATGAATCCTCTTCATTCACCCAAACCAACTAAGTGGTAACAAATTGTGAGTTTCCAGTTGGAGACAATTGGCCAGGAATAATTAGGGGAGATGCTAAAGGCTGATTTAACCCTTTCTTCCCCCCATCCCTGCGAGGCAGCTGAAGGGAGAGCTGTAATAAACCACGTTACAACCAATTTGCTTTCTCCCTGAGAAGTTCATCCTGCTGAGAGAGCAGGTTTCCAGAGATAAAAGATGGGATCTCAAACCAAATTAAGGCTACGTGAAGCATGCCAGCCTTTTCCTGGAGTAAATTCTGCAGAGCTCGCCTGTTGGCAGGGGTAAAGCTGTTATGACTTGAGCAGATACCAATCTGAGATAGAGTAAATAAATGAAAAAAAAATGAAGTTTTTTTCACAACCAAAGCAATCAAAACCAAAGAAGCAAAACCAAAGAAACCAAGCTCAGTTCATTGGAAGGAACAACACTGGACACAGCCTTTTCTTCCCCTAACATTTCAATCCTTCATTATTTAATTTAATAACTCTTCTGTGGGCAATTGAGCTGGTAGGCAGAAGAATCAATAAAAGAATAGGAAAAAAATATGTTATTTTACTTGGCAAAGGATGTTTCTAAAACCTTTTCTGGTGGATCATCATCCTAGAGCATGGGGGGTATTCTACAAGTGTTTTGAGATACTGTCAGGTTTCACGTTTTAAATGTTACATTATCAGTTTCTAATAAACATTTAGCAAGGAGTACAGATAACAAAGAATTTTTTCTTAAAGAACTGTGTTTTCTGAGTCATTCTGTTTACAAGCTGATTGTTTGGCACGCATCTGTTTGAAAGCACATTTTGTTTTGATCCATCCTTCTCAGCCTCGCAGATAGGAAGAAATGCTGAAATTATTTGCAAATGAGAATCATCATCTTCACATTCAGAGAGTGTAGAGTAGGCAGAACAGAAATTGCTAATCTTAACAGAAATTGCTCAGCATAGGCATGTAATTAAATTTCTCACTGAAAGAAAAAGACCAAACCAATCTTACTATTTGAAACATGAGATACCTGAGCTTAAAATTTTGGCAAAAAGCTAAAAAGAGGCAGACCCTTAAATTGTCCTCTGTATATTGGCATGGATTTAGCTTGTGGTGTTCCTGAAGACCTTCCTTTGCTTTTTTTCCCTATTTTTCTCTTCCATAAAGGGGGTGACTTCCCTCCAACAGAACTTGGGCAACTGATTCTCTCTCAACCTCTAGTAGACTCATTTGCTTTTGGGTTTTAAATTAGTATATAAACCAATCACTGGGGCATCGTTACACTGGCTGTAGCAATAGAATAATTGAAACTTAATCATAATATCACAATTATATAATAATCATAAGAGATGAAGAATATATAGTCGTGTAAAAACATAATAATTGCAAGTTAAAATGCTTTGATAGAAAAAACCTTGTTAAAACCTCACCCTGCAAAGCCCAACAACCTGCAGCACTAAAATCTCAGCTCTTCCAAAGCCCACTTCTGGCAGTATCAGTTTCTTATCATCCTGTAGTACATCAGCAGGGGTTATTCACAACTCCAGTTCATATAGGTGATTTATGAGGAGATATACTGAAATGGACTTGCCAAGGGAGGATGGTGAATTTACTTTTTCTGATTATGGCCCATTCTTTAAGAGCTCAGTAAATATTTTCCTCACCCCTTTAATCCACATTTGAAGGATAAACAACCCAAAGGAGGGAAATCAGTCAGATGAGGGGGGGGAACACAACAAACAGGCCATGCAGGTTTCCATCAGGTTAAGTATATATTTTGGTAGCAAATAAAATAGACTGCAAGAATCACCACAAGAAAAATGCACAGATTTGGGGAGGATTTGGCTATTAGTCTGCTCCCAACCCAGGGCGAGCAATCTCTAAGCAGCCTCCTCACTAGACTCCAGGAGATGTATGTGCACATTCTGGAGAGAAAGGGTTATAAATAAAAGGAGGGATTTGCTATTATTTGAGATAAGATAAAGGGGCACCCACCTTTGGTATTTATAGACTGTTTTAGCACTTAACACCTTTTCTGAGAGCAGCACCAGGAGCTTTGCCCTTGAGTGTGTGCAGGGAAGCAAAGCCCAACCTTGCCTGCAGGGATGAGTCCAGTGACGTGGGTTGGGAAGATTTAGAGCTGGGAACACCTCAATGCAGGGCACAGAGACCAGGGAAAGGCGTTTTCTCACCACATTTTGGGAAACAGCCTGTTGCATCTGCCCCCTCCCCTTTCTCAAGCCACAGACGTAGCATTGGCATGCAGGCAGAAAAAGAAAATCACAGCTCCTACCCACCAGCCAACAAACTGAGTCCTTTTCAGGAATTTTGTTTATTAATAGAGATTCACAACAGTAAAACAAATTCTGGACCAATCTTTTGATTGAGCTTAACCACTTCTAAACCCTTCCCATAAGATTATATTCACTATTCTCCATGAATCTCACCCCACAAGTCCAACCTGCCTCCTTGCCCCCCCAGCTGGATCAGCCTACCTACTCTCTCATCCTCTGCTTCATTTTTAAGTCTAACATCTTTTGAAGACAATAACATTTTGGTCTATGACATAAATTAGATGCAGATAGTGCCATCATCTTCCTTTTTATGCTAGCTCAAAATAAAAACCAGTTGCTACCTCCACACAGACTGCTCAAAAAGCCACAGCAAAGGTTTCAGAGTGTGAGTTCTTTCGACTCCTTATTCATTCCTCCAAAGCCAGAAGATTTCTCATCCAAGCCCAGGAGCCAAGAGCCACACCAAATCACCTCCTTCCTTGTAACCTCCATCAGAATTTTATTTTCTTAGCACACAGGAGCATTTGATACCATCACAAATCCTTATGTATGGGCACCAGTAAACATAATCCTGGAAAAACTCACATCAAACCCTCCATCAGCCTCCAGAAGTGGTAGAAGCAGCTTGCTTAAAATAAGAGTTCAGGTGTAAACAACAGTTCTTGACCCCTTGGGTCTAAGCAAATGAGTGATTGGTAGGCTGATGTTGCTCAAAATGCTCCTCATATGCTTGCCACAACCCCCCCACCAAATTCAGTGCAGCTGTACTGCTGGGGAGGCAAATCTGGAGTAATTTGGAGCCCCAAAACTGCCAAGCTCCTCAGCTGCCAGCCTGCTGGCTCCATCCTTTCGCCCCACTTGCCCAAGATAATCTCATCTCAACAGACCATCGCGGAGGGTTAACGCAGCTCTTGTCACCTTCTGTGGGAATTCCAGCCCCAAAGTGTTTATAAGCTTAAAAAACAGAAGGCAAACAAGGCTAACATTCAAAGCAGAGCTTGTAGCAGGCAGGGGGATTTACCACGGGTATTAAGAAGCTTGTGGTGTGCATATGCTAACACCATGGCACGTGGTGAGCCCCTCCATCCAACCCTGCAGCACCACTGACCTGGAAACCACATCTCCCTTCATCTCTTCTTCAGCAGCCACGGTGCAAAAAAAGTCAAAAATCACAAATTACTGAAATAGCCCTAGGTGAGAATCGTTTTTCTACTTTAGGTTGACCTCTCAGTGGTGGAGATGAACCTTCCTCTCTCTCTCCAGATGATACAGCCACTCCATGCACTGGGGAAGGTGGCAAGGAGCCAGCTGGAGCTCTCATCCTGACAACATATTTTTGCAGATTATGCAAAGCCAGCAACATTTAGCTTTAGAGGAACATCACAGCTGTTCCCCTTACCCTGGCAATCCCAAGCTCCAACTTGCAACAGGTTTCATTGAAGAAGGGCCTAAAGTCCTCCAAAAGTGGTGCCTTCTACATGCTTGGCCACGTAGAAGCCACGTGAGAAGTTTAACAGCAACCCAACGAGGACAGCACCAGCTCTGCCAGCCAACAGAGATATCACAGGCTGCCAGGGAAGGGTCCAGCACAGATAACTGATTTTTGTCATCACATGAGGTGCTCGTGCCAGGTTTGCTTCTTGATGAATTATACAAAAAATAGGGTGTCAGCCAAGCTTCATTCATTCATACTTGTGCAAAGAGAGCTCTCAAAACCCACAAGGCTCCTGCTTCGACCTAGAGGGTGAAGTCAAGGGGTCCTTTGGTCACAGCAGCATCTCCCCAGCTCTGGCCAAGCTGAGCAAGGGTCTCAGAGCATAAAACCTCTCTGGGGAGAGCAGCTAGGCTGAAAGGTCTACTAACAGAGGCAGGGAGACTCAGCACTGCACGTTTGAGAGGGTATTTTCATTTTAGAACAGGGCACGAAGTCTTATGGTGCTCCAGTCATCCATAACTTGTAAACTCTTTGGTTCATGGCTCATTTCGGACCAAGTGTCTTCAAAAGGTGCTAAAATCAGATTTTTGCCCATCAGTGGAGTGTTAATATTCTTATTAATGCATTACTCCTACCAGCAGTACATAATGAGTTTTCTAACATATTTCTAAAAGCCCATATGGGAAAAACTGCTTGAAAAAAATGTGGATATTAAGCCCATAAATAAAATTAAACGTGACATCTTATTGCATGATAAACCAAATGGAGGTGATGCTGAACATGTAGGTATGTTCAAAGGAAATGGGGATGTAGCATAACAAGCAGCATTGAAATTATCTTTGCATAGCCAAACATCCTTTTAAATAATAATAAAAAAAAAGGCAAAAAAGCTCCACACCCAACAGTTTTGCTGAAAGTTTCACCTTGTATGCAGCAGGAAAGTGGGGCCAGGTCCCACTGGGGGTCTCCAGCCCCTCCTGCTGACCCAGCCAAGCCTCTGTGCCTCTCCTTGAGTTATATTTTTATTGCCCGTTAGTGCCATTTCTAGATTTCTGAAACAAGCTACAACAGGGTCCCAGGTTTATGGCACATTCCACAACTCAGTGCTCAGCTGTCAGGAGAGACCAGGACGTTGGAAGAGAGAGGAGTGTATGGCTGAAACCATTAAACCACTGCAAACCTTCATTGATCTTTTCTCCTTTTCTTCATTACATGTTCTACTGAGAGATCTGTGACAAAAATAAGAGCTATTGAAAAGAATAGAAAAGGTTCAAGGGGACTTGAAGCTTCATAGCAGAACTTTGTGGAACTCCAGAACAAGAAGGACAATCACAGCCTCCTGTAGAAGTCTAGAAAAATCTCTGGTGTCTCCAAAGCATTTGAATGATGTTTATTTCTCTAATCAGACATTTATTGTGTGGTTGATAGGGGCAGCCAGTAAAATAAATCTGAGTAACATCAGAAGAAGAGCACATGCCCAGGGATGAGCTCTGCTCACGTGGTAACCACGACACAAGGCTGTATTTTTGGGAAACCCCACCTCCTTTTGGAGGTACCTTTTAATTACTGATTGGGTTAGATCATATTGCTAATGACATGATTTATCTGGTGGGACAAAGAGACAGAGCTGTGTTTGCTCACGTGTTTCAGCTGAATTTGTCCTTCAACAAAACACATCAAACCCCATTTGGGGGGAACAGGGGTAGCTCCAAACACCAGAAACATCCCAGTTAAATTCCACCACGGCCATTCTTGAAAGATATTCCAAGAGAGGAGAGGTGGTGGCTGCAAAATGAAGCGAAACACAGGAGGAAGGGGGGAATCTGCACCAAGGTTTGGTTTCACTTGCAGATTTGCAGGATTATTGATGTCCTCTGCTCCCTGTACTCGAGGCAGAGGGTTGCCAACAGCCACGTTTTGATGGGCAAGGGGAGTAATGAATTTCTTATCTCAGAGACACGTTATTTCTCGGATCTAATCTGCACTGATATTGGCAAAGACTTTTCATAGCCTCTTCGTCGACTCGTATTGAAGTCATCGTTTTAAAATAATACAGAAAGATTTATTTTTATTAGAAGCTCGGGGGTGGGTTGTCAGCTCCAGTTTGCCCACTGATGGACATCAAGGAAAGGTGGAGTTCAAAACCAAGCCTCAGCAATAATACCCCTAATGCAGACGATGGCAAATACCTCCTACAAGGCACAGAAAGGAAATCTTGTGCTAAATAAACATGTCATCTCCACAACAGCAAGCATGAAATCCTACCCTGACTCCTGCACAATCCTAATACACATCAAGGTGTGGAGGAGGTCTCTGTGCAATCTTTTTCAAAGTGCTGGGTAGAGCTGATATCAAGAAAAGAAATCTCTCCCCTTCATTTGTCAAAACACACCCAGGACTGAAACACCCTGTGAGGGGATTTGAAGGGTTAAATACTTGTGTTTCTGCCCAAAGTGTGTTGCAAAAGCATTTGAAGCCACTTGCATGAAAGGAATGGAGGTGGTCTTTTTATTTTTAATTGAAAGTTGTTAAAACTAAAAATTCCCATATACTCTCACTTCCCTTTAGAGGTCTACTGGGGTTGGCTTATTCCTCTTGCTTTGATATGCAAATGGGCAGCTTGCTTTCCTGCAGGGGACACTGGCCAGCATCCAAGGAACACAGAGGAGATGTCCTGTCAGGAGAGCAGCCCGGCCGCCTCCAACGCTCCTCGGGCAGCACCGAGAGCCAAGCTTGTGTTTTGGCTTCAAAATAAAATCCCTCTCTTTATAGTTGTTTTTTTTTTTCTTCCAATACAAATGTTTATATATTTACCCTGCTAGTCATCTCTGCTGGCCAATAGCAAGAAAACAACAGTTTGGCTGTTCCTTTTTGGTCAAGTGCGTTCCTAAACTTGCATTCTGCTTTTGGAGACGACTCTTTGTGCTGCCCTTCGTTTGTGCCATAGGATGGAGGTTATTTTAAGTAGCATTTAAACCCTTCAGCTGCAACAAACGGCCGTGTTTTCAGAAATGTGATAAATTTATTTCTCCTGGGCACTTTTCTCATTATTTTTCTCTCTGGCCTGTTTTGTGGGGAAGAGAGAAGGGAAAGCACATTTTAGTTTCCATTCCCTGGGTCCCTTTAAGTTCTGCTCTTTCTCATTTCCTTGTTTTCCTGCCTTTTCTTTTCACTGACATAATGGAGTACCTATAAAAAAAGATTAAATGGTACCATAAAGTTTTATTAATGCCTTACATCACTGATATCTTCTCTGTATTGATAGTTCCACTTCCATTATTGCTACTTAGGCATTTAATTAGTGATTCATACAGTATGTTGTAAACTACAGTATTAGCGTTAACCATCTATATAAAAGCCCCCATTATGTAAAAACTCTTCCCAATATCGTAATTGGACTATAGTTATCCACTTTAACTGACTGGAATTAGATTATTATAGATTAATTTATAAAAAGTTACTTGTAAAGGACATTGAAGAGCATGGAATATTAAGAGTGGAACTTCATTACAATAAAATGGACTTCAAGAACAATGGCGCTGTCTGAGTTTCATATAAATCCATTACAACCTTCTTGTAATGGGAACAATAACTGTTTTATCTGGCAGCTGAGTGATACTTAAGGACAGAAAGACAGACTGTTAAAAAGAAAGAAGTGTGCAGAGCTAAAGGGAGGACGTGCACTTAAATCCTGGGTAAAGCAGCAGAGAGAAAAATGTGCTCTTTGGGTGAGAGCATGAGCTGTAACAGATGTCTTATGTGGAAGAAATGCTTTGAAAACCTTATTATTCAGAGGATGAAGGCTAAATACTACAATCAGTGAAGATTAATATGAACTCTGAGGAAACCATTGATCCAAAGGGAGTTATTCCATATTTATGTCACAGTGAAAGCGACCAGAATTTGGGCCACCTCCCCAGAAAAGCTGTTCACATTTTTATCTGCCTTTTCTCTTCTGCCACCATCTACATTATTCTGCTCAAGTCATGAAATCAGTCTGGAGCACGACTTTGCTTGATGCAGATTTTCCAGGTCAGCAAAGGAAATACTGAGCCTGGGCCACCTTTTGGCAAAGGAAGAAGCCAAAGCCCTTGTAGATGAGATCTTCACCCATCTAACCTCCACGTGGCACCTCTAGTGAGCAAGAGGATGCAGAAGCTCTTTTTATGCCCAGCTCTGTACTTTGTCCTTTACACCTAAGCCACCCAAGTCAAGAGATGAACCCATGCCAGCCTGCTCTTTGCTTCTGAGGGATCCCTCTTACTAGGGGGTTTCTCAGAAAATCATCTCAACTGGCTTCATAGAGGCTCAGCACCATCTAGCACAGTTAAAAGATTTGAGCAGGCTCTTTGATTTTTGTCACTGCATGTCACTGTCATCATTGCAGGCTTTGGGATGTGCAGAGTCATTTTTCCTCTCCAGTTTTGTCCTTTTCAGAGTAATATTTTTTTTCTGACAGATAATAGACCTTAGAATTCTATATCATGTACAATAAGATTATCCCAAAATTCCCAAGTTAATTTTTATGTGGTTTAATATTTGCCTGCCTTTCAAAGAAGGAGGGTTCATCCCATCTTTCAGTTTTAAGAGACAACATGCCATGGATTCCAGTTGGTCAGGGCTAGCAACACCATGCTTGCCACCCATCTATTTGCAGGGTCCCTGAATAACCACATTGTGTTTCATCTGGGAGGCAGGAGCTCCAGAAATCATTTCACTGAGTTAATCAAAAAGCCTATCTAGCCCTCCTACCACATGCCAGGTACTATTTTACAGGCAGCATCACTGGGAATAGCACAATAACAGCAAGGCTAATGATGTTTAGAAACAGCACAGCACTGGAAAATACCAGAGCTCCAAGGGTGATGAACTGCTCACCCCAAGGGCAAGCTCAGGAGAACATCCCATGGTGACACAAGCAGGACTGACCTATACATCTGCATTAGGGGTCTCCAACTTGT
>NW_008606139.1:0-13935 GCF_000691845.1 Merops nubicus | reverse complement strand
CCTGCTGCTCATCTGCTGGACATCTCTCATCTTTCTAAGGTTTTTGCCACACACAGCTTCTGCTTCCTTCAGGGGTTTTGGGCTCTTATCCACAACTTGCTTCAGACCTTTTAGATTCCTTCTGAAGAGTAAAATTCATCTGTTTGGATTAAATCCTCTACGTTTTCTACTCTGTCTGGTCATCCCCTGTACACACCCAGGGGTGAAGCTGTCGGTCAGTAGAAAATTGGATTCAGCCTCCAGCTTGACCCAAATGGGCCAAGAGAAGCTTGTCAAGCTTGCCTCAACTCTCTGTACTGATTTTCCTCATAATATGGAGACTGGTCAGTGCCTTGGACTGTAGCTTTTATCTGGCTTTGGACCATCATAAACAGAAAAAAAAACATTTTTATTTGGTAAGGATGCCAAATAACTCCTTTCCCTGGCACAGTGAGGATTTCTAGCCCTATCTCTGGGGGACACAGGGCTTCCTTGAGATCTCCTGCAGGATGAAGGTCATGGTTGCATGGTCAGGGAGCAGGTCATGGTTGAAAGCTCCAAAAAAAAAGAAAATAAAATGCAGAACTCCCCATTTTACAAAGTACCAGATACATACCTTCTTCAGCACCAACCTGCATCCCCATGCACAAAGAGGTCAGACCTCTGGGGTGTACCTAAGGCTCTCACCATGGGAGCCACGTTGGAGAAACAAAGCCTCCAGTATGTGGGGTGTTAGTTATAGAGGTTAATGCACAGCTGGAACAGGACCAAACACAGTGCTAACAAGGCCAGGGAAGAGAAGGGACCAGGCTGGAAGAGCACTGGGCCTTTCAGAGCTATAATTAACAACATCCAACGTTCCACTGCTAATTCCCCTGCCCAACAATCTGCTGCCTTTTATCTGGGCTAAAGGCGGGGTGTTAGTTATAGAGGTTAATGCACAGCTGGAACAGGACCAAACACAGTGCTAACAAGGCCAGGGAAGAGAAGGGACCAGGCTGGAAGAGCACTGGGCCTTTCAGAGCTATAATTAACAACATCCAACGTTCCACTGCTAATTCCCCTGCCCAACCAATCTGCTGCCTTTTATCTGGGCTAGCTAAAGGCACTTCCATGGCATCTCACTGGTAACTTCACTTTTCCTCAGCTGTTTCAAGCCACGTTTATTATTTCCATCTCTGAGACAGCTCAGAAACCCAAGTTTTGCTTCCATGAAACTAATCTGAAATACTTCCCCATTCCCAGCTCCCTCTTTACTTTGCATTTCTCTTTCTTCAGCTATTTCAAACCCATATATTTTAAAAAAAAAACAACAACCTGAGTGCAGTACAGAGAATACAATGGAGCCCTGACTGCCCACACTGCTCCTGCAGCCTCTCCCTGGCCATAAATTTTGTAGGAGAGCAATAGAATGCAAAACACATTAGCAGTAACGTGCTGAAATCCCTGTGCTACAGGGTAAATAGGAAATGCAACAGCACATTTACAATTTTGGCCAGAGAAGTAGCAGCACTATTCATTGATCTCATTAAAGACCAATCTACATTCAGGGAGGAATAAGATTGATGAGATGTTAGCCTCTTTAAACACACACACACACAAAAAAGTTCCCAGCTACATGCATGTGTAAACAGCCCAAAGAAAGGCAGGAGAGTTTCTCTGCTCCTTTAGCCTGATGGTAATAATCACCCTGGAACACCAGGGCAGCCTCCTCTCGTTGCAAGAATTGGGTGTGAACCTGCTCTGCCACTTTAGGATAACCAGTGCACAGATACTAGAAAATATTTCATTTACCCTGGGAATTTAATTCTGACTTCACCAGAAAAGGAAGAGAAAAATATTGGTGTAGATCTTTCTTTCACTAAACATAAATAGGTCTAAACCACCCTCACCATAGAGAGTCTGACCCAAATGTTATGGATGCCTCTTCCTGGGGATCCAAATCTCCATCCCTGGTCTGCCCCAACCTTCACCCCCTTTGCAAAATGATTTTAGCTTCTCCAGCTTCACCTTTCCCCACCCGAAAAACGGGCATGAGAATATTTGCAGAGCTTTGGAGCCCAGAGATGTAAAGCACTCCGTTGGTGCAAGGTATTACTGTGTTGATGATGATGAAATAAGCTTTCATACATTGCTAAATTATTCAAGAACATCTACTACAGTTTCACCCCTGGCAATCCCAGAATGCATCTCAGTGCCATTACTCTGCAGGGAACAGCGGTGTTGAGTAAATGGCAATGAAACTCATATATTAACCTCACTTGGTGGCTGGAATATTCATTTCTTTGAGTCATTTTGAGCAAGAAAAGAAAATCTTCGCTCTTAGAAATCATCTTTAGCTGACACATTAAGGAGCAGGGCTGAACAAATAACTTCCAATGAATAATGTGATGAATTTATTTTCCTTTCCTCTGTCCCCAAGCAGGCTGGGATTTCCTCAAATGTGTTTGTTATTCAAATGTATTCAACAACTATCCTTCACAGTGTTTTTCTTCCATGTTTATTGTGCCTGAGTGTGCACAATATCCTCCTTCCCTTGTGCTTTCAGCCGTGGTGTTTGGTTTGGGGTTGGTTTGGGGGGGTGTGTGTAGGTGATAAGGGGTTGCTTTGTTAATGATCCAGGTGTATTTCATGGGTGAGAAAACATCAGATTTGAAAAGTCATATTCAGATTTGAAAAGTCCTCATGGCAGATACAGTTGAGGAGGTGCAATGGATGCATGTGCCTGTGGCACACACCTTGCCCAGACTTAACCTAGTGGGACAAGCAGGGTTTGGGGGGGATTTTGCAGTGCCCTGGGTGGCTGGCAGATGAAGGAGCAGGTGAGACAGGGTGGATGTTAAACACGCTGTCCCCAAACCATTACTCCTGTAAAATTCAACGTGCAGAGCCCTGCAACTTCAAGCACCAAAGCACAGACTCTGTGACAGAAGGAGAGGAACTGCTGAGGATTTTTTTCGCAGTTTGGACAGCTTCTTAATGTGTTAAGAGAGATGTCTTGTCAAGGATATTTTCAGTTTTGTCGTTTTCTTTATTCCAAGCTACCAGGTTGGCACATTTTGGAGCCATCCTAATGTATTAGCAAAAATATGGCCTTGGCTGTTATCCTTAACTCTGCTGCAAGCCAGGCACAAGACACTTCCTTTTCCCTGCTCTAAGTTTTCCTCTATAAAAGGTGGATTATATCACTTTTGGAGAGATTTTTTCCAAGACCCTTGACCCAAGCATTATGGTCATTTATAGAGTGTTAGCACAAGGGAAGACTTCCCAGCAATGAGTGCCCAGAGATGTATTTCTCAAGTTCAGTGAGTAAATCAAAGCCATAGCTCATACACCCATGCTTAAAACAAAGTCTGAGCACATCCTGCACGTATTAGCTGACTTTAGTACCCTCTGACATCTCCTGTGGTGGTTCCTCTCTTTACCAAGACATATCTGAAGTACAATCTTACATATTTTTTTTTCCACTGTGGTTTTGCTACTGAAGAGCCTGGCTATACAAAGGGAAATAAAACAGCTAATCAATACCCTGGGATGGTGATATATTAACAGGCATCCCCCATCACTAGCAGAGAATTACCCATTATCAGATTAATAAGCTAGGAACAACTGGAAAAATATGTTGTTAATACTGGTGAAGTTTTGTCCCTACAGCTTCATCCAAAACAAGGCAGCCAAATTTCAACAAACTTAGAGGTCACTTCTCACAGAAAGCTTCTTCTGCCTTTAATTAAATCAGCAGAGAGTCTCAAGGGCCACCCCCAGCAGAACCACTCGATAGCCAAAACTGACTCTTTGGCAAACAAAATTGAAATAATCCAATTATTTAACTGAAATAATATTTGAGGCAGTCGCTGGCCAGTGCTCAGTGCAGTCTCCCTTCTCCAAATGCTACAAGAAAGGCCAGACCTGGTGCTGATACAAAATCTTGAAGCCAAGGCAGTGGGTGCCAGGGCTGGTTCTGTGAAAACAGGCACCCGGTAACAGCTATGCCAACATTTTATTTCTCTTCCTGACCCTCCTTTTCCTTTCATTTCTTTAAAAGTTATCTGCCATCAGTCAAGTTTACCCACACAGTTTTGGCTTTCATTAATGCACGTATTAAAAGATGCCATCCAGAAATATTTGGGGGGCCCAGAACTAATACTATCACCCTATGCCCCATCCTTAATAATCACCCAGTGCCTACGGGAGCAACCTCATGAAATAAGAAGGTTTATATTCATTTTACAGCTACATTTTCCTGATGGAAATAAGCAGAAATCTAAAAGTGAATCCTTTCTGTCCTTCTCCCCCATCCCCACCTCTCCAGAAGCCCAGGGAGCGGGAAGGAAACGTTTCTTTCAGTGAGTTATTTATTTCCCCTTGCCTTTGAATTCTGAAAAGAAGAATATTGTTTCATACTCTTCCAAATCTGCTCTCCCTTCCCCGACTCTCACCTTACCTTCTCTTCCTCCCTTTTCCTGATGACTATTTTCTTTCTTCCTCAGTGTTTTTCTTTCTTCTCCTCTTCTCCTAGCTCTGCTCCTCTTGTTTCACCATCTGGTTCTGTTCTCCTTATCGCTCTCCTTCCCTCTGCCACAAGCCTCATTTTCCCCCTCTCACACCATCCTTCTCTTTGTCTCTCCTCGCCTTCCCACTCGCTCCTTTCCTGTCTTGTTTCCCCCAAGGTTTTCAACACGAGACACAGCTCGGGCCAGTTTTCCCTTCCTGCCTGCTATTAATTGAGCATTTCATGAATTCTCAACTTCTGGTGGTGGCTTTGCAACTTTCTAGCTGCCTGGGACAGCACCAACCAAAAACCAACCAGCCTCAGACAGAAAATTATCCTAGAGGATGGAAATCACCATTCCCACTGGGTTGGGTATTTTTATTATTATTATTTCAGTCCTTAAAATAATTTCTTTACCCTTTTCTACGCTTCTTGAAGATGCGAGTTGGACTTTAATATACAGTTAAAAAAATTCTTATCATGAACCTTTATACATATTCAATGCTGAAGCAACAAGTAACTAAATTGCAGCCTTTTTGTTTTCTTATCTCATGAATCTACTCCTGAATGCTAACAAGCAGGTCTTTATATACTCCGTCCACTTGATAATAGCCTAATAATCTTATCATGATGTTTTCTTGAACTTGAACTAGGTGTACAAAGTTAAGGCTGGAAATATGGGAAATTACTATATTACATAACGTTGCAGAGATATGACAAGGAATTTCTTATATTTCAGGGCGAAATATTGCCAATTATTGTAGCTGTCAATTTAACAATAGGCTTATTCACTATGGTGTTTGATTAATGTGAAATTATTCAGTTGGCTACCTTGTAGTTGGCCTATTTTTGTGTCCAATTAGTATGCTAATAATGGTAATTATGTTCTATACTGCATGTCTCATCACCTAGAGGGTTTTTAAAATGATAAAATAATGAGAATAAACAAGCTGATGCTGACATTCACTGGGCCATTCTAATTACTTACTGAGAGCACACTAGGGAATCAACACTCAACCAAAGAAAATGATTCTTGCTTACTTTGTTAAAACTACTCTTTTCAAAGGGCATTAATAGTTTGCTGCTGTTTTCTTTATTACAAGGGACTGCACTATTTTCCTTTTTATTTGCCCTGTTAATATACAGTACTGGAAAAAAAGAGTTGGGGGAAGATAATCAAATTACCTTTGACTGAAGCGATAACTGTTTGCAGGGAGAGTCAGAAAAACCCCAAATAACTAATTGTTGGATTATACACCTTTGTAATGGTTACCATTTATTCATTCCCTGAGTAATAAACATACCATCACCTTTCTCACCAAGAGAATGCAGCATTTTTTTTTGGTGGCATTGCCACGGGGTAGAAACCTGCCAGTGCCATGCCCCAGGGTGGGCTTCCCTCCCTGGCACTGCCTCTCCTCCTTCCCTCCCATCCTTTTCCCCACACTTCCAGATCCCTTAGGGAATGATTTTTATCCTTGAGCATCGGATGTTTGTAAAGATTATGCCTTTAAAAAAAAAAAAAATCTATTTTCTGATGAAAGCTTTTTGATGTGTAAGGGGCATTATCATAATCAATAAATAATAGCACACGGGCTTGTTTATTCTAGCAGCCAGTTTTAAAACAACACCTGGCATCTGTCTGTAAACATCCAGACACCAGAAAGAGGTGCACAGGGTTTGAAGAACCTTTTAGTTCTTAGTCCTGACTTATTCAGCTCCCTGACTGCTGCAGGAAAGTCCACTGAGGACAGGACTCGGAAACATCTGTTGCACTAACACTGGAATAAAGACTTGGGATTTTGCAGTTTTGACACAAGGAAAAACAGGAGTTGGGTACAGAGGGGAAAACTGAGAAATTCCACGTGGGAATTTCAAGTGTTTTTTAAATAAAATCGGGATTTATGCACAGCTTTAAATTTGTTTTTTAGAGAATGAAAAGTTGGGTGATAAATGCAACTAAAAAAAAAAAGTTATTTGAAAAGCTGCTATCACAGGTATGAAAAAATTGGGTTGGCAGAGGGATGCAAGGAAGCTGCAGAGCTGAGGCAGACAGATTTTGGCACTTTATCAGGTATATCCTACCCCTCAAATGAGGGGATTGTGCAGAAGATGGAAGCTGAAACACCTCCAAGGTTTGGAATCCAGGCTGCCTACAAAGACACTCGAAAGGAATAAAACACATCAAGAATATGGTATGTTTATATTGATGCTAATATTTTACTCCCTAAATGAGGAAGCTTGAAGCCAATCCATCACAAAGCTGAGCTGGGGTGATGGTTGTAAGCACTGTTTGCCAACAGAGAGCAGGGGCTGGTTTTAATAAAGGATGTAATACGTGACATGTTAACAGGGAGTCATTTGTGCGCCGTATATTGGTTACTCCTTCCCTGTCATTTTGAATTATGTCTCCATAAATCTTCCTTGTTAAAGTAACTAAACCACCAGCAAACAAAAAAGTTATTATAATCTAGGAAAAAGAACCAAAAACAATGATCGAGGTGCTCCCAAATATTTTCTCTGCAAGATACCAGAGAGATGTTCAACTTAGAAATCCAGCTGCAGTGCTAAATAGAAAATCCTTGGATGTGCCTGATCTCCCTTCCCCACCTCCTCCTACCCTGGGAGGAAAAATTCTACCCTCATCTCATTGAATATGAGCTTAATTCTTTTTTTTTTTCCCCCCTTTGATGAATTGTGATGTTTATTTTCCACCCCAGCGTACGGGTGTTTGTGCAGCCAGGCTGTGTGCAGCCAGGAGCACGTTCAAAGAGTCACAGGAAGGTTCTGAATTGCTGGAATTAAGGGAAAATCTTCCTGAGGGTTCCTAATTATTTTGGACAAGGCTTTTTTTTTATTGTTTCAGACCAGCACGCTAACGAAGAATAAGGAAAAATCTGCAGATTGATTTGAAAACTTCAATTTGAATTCCTTCTGTCCGTTAGGGAGGTGACCAGCAGTATTTATATGCTACAACTAAAGAATTCTCACATTAATCCTTGAGGGGGACAAATTCAGAGCAACAGCTTCACTCCGAGGTATGTTGAAAGTGTTCAGCATAGAGTTTAAGACTCCCCAAGACTGCCTAAGGTAAACAGCAGCCTCGGTGGCAAAGATATTCCATAATCTTAAACTGCTTTTAAAAGCCAGATCTTGAACTGCTTTTAAAAGCCAGATCCTGAGCTGGTTTTAAAATCCAGATCTTGAACTGTTTTTTAAAAGCCAGATCTTGAACTGTTTTTAAAGGCAAGACTGAATGAGCAAGAAGGTAATTTTCAAGTGAAAGCTGGTAGCACAGGAGCTAATAATTAACTGCTGTACAAAGGTGATCTGGATCAACTCATCTGTAAATCCTGTAACTTCTGGTAAGAGAAGAGGGGTTATAAATGACAAATTATGCCAGGCTGCATATACCTTCTACTTGAAGATAACCTCAGCAATTAACTCCTCACAGTAAATTCTAGGGCGATCTCTTTGATTTAGCGTGCAATTTAACCCAAGATACATCATTAGCTTTGTGAGCTCTTGCCAAATTAATTGGCGATTAGGAAGTACAAATAAGTACATTCAAGTACTAATAAATATAAATATGTGTATTTGTGTATCATGGTTATTGATATATTTATAGCAATGTTTTTACAGTGAGTAAATCTTTGAGGAGTGGGAGGGAAGATCACAGGACAGACAAATCCTGCTCCTAACTTTTTAATATCTCCAGATTTTTATTGAGAAGTTGAGCTGCTATTGATTTGTAGGTGTACTGAATGAGATTGTTCAATATGTCAGCCAAAG
The DNA here is from genome assembly GCF_000691845.1 of Merops nubicus. NCBI lineage: Eukaryota > Metazoa > Chordata > Aves > Coraciiformes > Meropidae > Merops > Merops nubicus. Next base: position 5,672 of record NW_008606139.1, on the reverse strand, counting down.
CCACAGTCTCAGAAAGCTGCTTGTTTTTATAGATACTGGTAGGTTGAATCCAATAAAGAAGGGCAGAAAATGTGAATTCAGTTCTGATCCTTCAGCTCTCAGCAGCTACAACCTCCAACATTGATTTGTAAAATTCAGATTGCTGCCTTGGCACAGGCTGCTGCTGCAAATCAGGGGGTTTCTAATATTAGGTAGCAAAACCAGTTGATGTTTCTCTCAGCTGCATTACTGATCATTTTTTGTTTAAATTTTGTGGAAGCAAGAGGATAACTTTGTTGTTTTTTTTTTCCTTGTACCATGAGAGACTTGGGGAAAAAAAAAATATGTTTTTTTCTTGCTGTTTTCCAAGTGTTTGATGAATTATCTAGGAGACATTTTCCTTTTGTTACCCAAGGGGGAGGTTTGGGGTTGTTTTTATTTATTGCTTATTTAAATTTTCATGACTATCATCAGCTGAACTTCTGGGTACTTTCACAACTAAGATGAGCACCTCCATAGATTCCTGCAAGTTTGCTCTTTGTTAACAATTTCCCTTAAGTAAAAAATTTGCAGATTGAAGAGAAGAGAAAGGGGGGAAAAAAAAAAAAAAAGAAAAACAAGCAAAAATCCACACAACCCAAGGAAGGGAAAATACTTTAGAAAACTATAAAACTATAAAACTCAGAAATATATAAACCCAGGTAGACTTTTCAAAGAAAAAAATTGGCAGATAAAAGAAAAGAGGAAAGGGGGGGGGAAACAAGCAAAAATCCACTCAACCCAAGGTAGGGAAAATAGTTTAGAAACCTATAAAACCCAGAAATACATAAACCCAGGTAAACTTTTCTAGCAAATCAGTCAACCTCCAGTTCCCACAGGTAGCCTGAGAATTAGAGAATTATGCAAACAGCCACCTAAAGCAATATTGAGTTCTTCCATTGCTTTCTTGGCCAAGTCCCACTATCATGCATCTGAAAGTCTCTCTAGGAGGGGTAGTTTGGGTTGAATTAGCCTTTGGTAAGGAACATCTCTTGGAGACATGGGGAAGCATCCAAATTTAACACCCTCTCAGCTTCCCTAAATTGAATCTGTGTGTTACAGCAGAGAGATGAGTTCGACATAGCAAGGAGACAACATTTCATCTGGGTCTTCTCCTCACCTTCTGCACATATAGAGACTAAAGATCAAAGGCAGAGGTTTTATTATGATTTTTAATCCAAATTTGGATAGAGCAGGACAATGTAGCACAGGAGTGACATGCCCTTCATCCCCTACCACCACCATCCCAAACTCCAAGCAGTCAGTCACTGAGCCATTTCTATTTTATGCCATTTGAAGTCTGGCCTCTCATGTGTTTTTGCACTCTAACATCTGATTTCCCAGCACATGACAGCGAGAAGAAGTGGAATAGATAAGGATCTTCCACCAAAACATAGTTCAGTGACCTAAATTACATATTCAGCAATGGGAACGTTGTGAGTCCTAAATCTCACAACATTCTCCCTGGGATCAAAGGCTGTTTCTGCCACGGCAGCACTTTTTGGGTGGGGAGTGATTCTTTCCTGAACTCAGACTCTTCCCAAGATCAGCCGTAGCAGCGTAATGGAAAAGGCAGTGCACAAATAATTCACACAAAAGCCATTAATTAATGTAGGTTACAAGCCAGCTTTGGATGTTTCTTTGTGCAGGAGCAATGCAAACATCAGGGCATTATGTTCCTTCTCTAGGATGCCGCTTTTAGAGCTGTAATTAAATCACAACAGATACTTTTGTATGTGTATTAATGTCTAAATTCGTTCCTGATTTGTCTGCACCTATGCTGCTCACTTCAGTGCAGCCTTTTATTACAGTTAATCACTTTATTATTAGCTAGGTTTTTCTTCTTTCAGCTCTGAAGAGGTAATGCATGAAGAGTAACATTTTTAGTGGACAGAAAAGACTTAAGCTCCCAGCCTACATTGACTTCTCTGATATTAAGCTCTTGAATTTATCCAACAGGATTTTATTTTAAACAGCTTGGACAAAATTCTTAGCCACTTTTACAACTGCAGGAAGGTTTGGACACGTTTCAGGCTGTCACCAACCGAGTCACCAGGTTTCTCACTGCTGCATGACACCAGTGGGACAGAAGCAGGCTCAGTTATGCTCCTCAATCCCCCCTTCCCTGGTGATGGAGCTGGTGGGTGCTCCAGGAGAAAGGCTCCAGGCTGACCAAACAGCTCTTTTCAAATCCAGGTCTGCAGCCTCTTTAGGCCACCAGATCAGCAAAACAGAGCAAGGGATGTTGGTCTCTCCTAAGCACATTTTACAGACTGGTTCCCTGTATTAAGACACCAGACACAGCACATGAATTTATTTTATACACAGGCACAGCACACACAGTTGCAGACCCTTGTTTCATCCTACCTCAGCCAGACTCCCTGTCCTTTGCCTGACCAAACATCTTGTGTCTCAAGCCCCTCCAAAACTGATATCAACAGTGATAAATGGGGGTAGAAAAGCAGAGTCAACTTTGGTAAATACTGGGAGACTAACAACCAGCATTCTACCCACAGGCTCAGGGTCAAAGCCTCAACAAGGAAGCCAAGCAGAGCACAATTTAGCTTTTAATTTTCTTGAAGATTTGTTTTTAGGCTTCTTCTCTTTATTTCCATGTTGCATCTTGGCTTTACCTTGCAGAGAAACGTTTGCTCAGTTGGGAAACCTCCCGGACTTGTGCTGAGCCCCGAAACCCAAACACTGTCCCTCTTTTCCTCCCCCCCAAATCCCCAGTAATTAATTACACAGTTAAAACCCCACTGCCATTCCTTTGCTGGAAACAATCAGTGATTTCTCCTAGCCAGTGCTACTCACAGGCATCACTTCAATGCCAAGAGCTCCAACCTCTTCTTGGCTGGGAACGGGGGAAGCGCCGGTCCCTGCAGCACACCCCTGCCAAAGTAATTGGGGCCAGGCAGGGAGTACCCAGGCACTGGGAAGCCTGGCTCTGCAACATGCCACTGGAAATAGAAAATCAAGTGTTGCAGCCATTAGCGAGCTGTCATTAATTGTTCTCCTGGTGAATGAATGAATGAGGATCTTTGAGGGAAGAATTCCCACCTTCTCCCGGTAATAATTATTTCTCCCCGCCTGACAAGACAGCTCAAACTGGGAAATTCACACAGAAGGAAACAAATCCCTGGTTTAGTCTGAGTCTTGTTTAGGCTTGTATGGCACTTGAAGTATGTGCCATGGAAGTGGGTTAAATGAGAACTGCCAGGAGTTTTATTCCCTGGCCATTATTTCTCCTGCACAGTCCTAGCGCACGATAAGCAATTGGATAAAGCTTTTCTCCATAACAAGGAAAACATTCACAGCTCTGACAGCCCTCAGACCCCCACAAACACTCCCTGACCAATCTAAAGCAACTTGAAACTGAAAGAGAGATCATACAGCAACCCAAAAAATCCCATACACAGCAGTTTAACCTTCATTTCAATAACCAACCACAGTTTTCCCCCACTCAGTTTTATATGAAAGGTGCATAGAAACTATAATTCTCAACTTAGAGGTAAGATAAAGATCCTTTTGGGGTTGGGATAAGCTTTCTCCCAAAGATTTAGCAGTGTTTTAATTGTAGTTTATTAAAAAGGGAAAATTCAGGCTTCTGATCGTTTTCTTGGAAGATGCAATTAGCAGAATGAGACCCCTGGTCCCAGCTGACCTGGCAGGCTGGTTGTTTGGTGGGCTGTTTGTGATGCAAAGCAGCCTAGCTGCCTTTTTCCTCCAACAAACAGAAAACACCAACTGCTAAAGAAGTACCAGCAATGTAAAAGCTCTATGAAATGCTGGGGAAAGACCTTCTCCCCTCCTAAACCCTAAGAAATGCAATAGCAGGTGGAACCTCATGGCTTGGAAGGGCAAAAATCTCACCTCTGACCATCTGTAATAAACCCTGGGTTGGGGTGCCCAGGAAGATGTTGTTGTGATGACTGGGGTGCTGTAAGCTGGTATTTCAGTGAGCTGCCAGCCAGGCTGCACTCAAAGGGCTTCCAGCATGTGCCTGAAGGACGTATCTTTACAGCTATATTGAATATTGATCTATGCATACTCCACTGGCAATAAACTCCATAATACAGAGCTGAAAATTCCAACTCATACATCCTTCCCCTGAAGGCTCAAGGACAGGGGGAGGCCTGATTGCCTCTATGTGAAATTTCTTCCTGTGCATCTTGGATTTGAGGTACTGTATATGATCTGCCCAGAGGAGGGGAAAGCAAAGAGCAGCTCTGAAGGTTGTTAGGAGCTGTGATAGGAGCTATTGCATATTTTGCTCTATCTCCCCAAAATTTGATGTGGCTATGCAAATATAAATATTTTTAACTTAATTCCTCATTCTGAAAACACTTCAAGAATTACTTCAAGAAAGAAAACATTAAAAAAAAAAAACTATCAAAAAGAAAAAGCATCAAGTGTTTTGACTTTCAAGTTTATGAAGGGACCACCACAGATGTGTATTGATGTAGAGGAAGCCTAAAGGAAATCAGAAAGTCTTTTATACCTGCTCTGCCACTGTGGCTCAGAAGTTACTGTATAACTCACTCTTCTTAACTGTCACTTCTTCACCCTGTGAATCAGTGCTAAAAAAAAAATGACAAAACCAGGATTGACCAACTTCCATCTCTTATCAAAGGGTAATGGATGTGGTGCCTCAGGTGCCACTTTCATGGTATTTTTCATCAAAAAATGGTAAATTATGTAAAATCCTATAAACGTGCTTCTTACTGCAGGGGTTTTATACCTGAATAGGTTGAAGATCCTAAAGTCTTGGGAGCCCTTGCAAGTAAATTAAGACATTTGTTTCCATACGACAACTCCAATAATATTTCACATAGTTTTGCAGTAGAATGAAAGAAAAAAAATCCTCATTTTCTTTCCAGTCCTCACTGTAGCATCCCTTGTACTTCAATACCAATTGCACATTCACAACAGCACAGAGCAGGATCCCAGCAATGAGACTAGCTAGAAAAAAACCTGGAGACTTCCATAATTCTCTTTTTCTCTGTGGATCTTGCAGGAAACAACATAGAACACACCAAAAATACACACCCAGAAAAGGAAATCCCATTGACTTGAATTTCAAATGTATACAGAACAGCATAACCCCCCATTATCAATCAGTTGCCACTAATTAGTTGAAATTAGTTCCCCCAAACCACTACATCCAGTCCCTTTTAATGTATATAGTATAACACGTGTCCTTTCCTCACAAAAAGTTCATGATCCCTCCCAGTGATCACTTGCACCTATGTCTACATTGGTCTCCAGTTGACACTCTGCCCAGATAATTCCAGTTTTACACATGAACTCCATTAGCTTTAGAATTCAGAGCAGAATCACCCAAATCTGACACCTATCTCCTAATCTCCCCTTTGCTTCTGACCCTGCCAGTTACACTCCTTCCACGTGACCATCACAAAGCAGCTCCACCCAAGCCAACATCCACCATCAGCACTCCCTTCCCTGGCTATTGCAGTTGAACAGGAGAGGGGACAGTGCCAGCAGAAGAATTTGGACCTTTGCCCCACCTTCCAGCCCTTGTAAAGACAGCAGCAAGAGAAGCAACATTTCTTGTCTTGTCAAGCTCAAGCAGGTCCACCTTCCTCAGCCTTGGAGCACAAGGCTAGAGGCTGAGGAGCAAAGGAGACCTTCTT
>NW_008606138.1:1987-2187 GCF_000691845.1 Merops nubicus | reverse complement strand
GACAGCCATGTCCATAAGCCAACAGCAAGAAAGCTATAGCCGCTCTATTTTGCAAAGTAGCATGTCTTCCACTATCCTCATCCTGCAATATTTCTGAAAGCATTTCAGAGGTCAGATTAAACTGCTTAGTACTTCAGCATGCTAGTCTCTCCAGATTCTTACCATTGACAGCTGACATTCCCTTTGGGAAGAATGCGGAT
>NW_008606138.1:0-1765 GCF_000691845.1 Merops nubicus | reverse complement strand
ACCAGGCGGCAATTGCACTCCTCCCTTATAATTGGTGATTACTGCTATGGCTGCTTCAATATTAGTTCCCAATAATGTCTACCTGTAACATTTTGCCATCCCCTATAATCAAATCGGGGGGACCCTACCTTTCGAAGGGCTTCATCTTCGAATGCGATCATGCCTGAACCATTATAGGGTTGCAATTTTGGGTGGATGATGGAACAATTCTCTAAGTAAGAAATATCTTCTACTTTTACTGGGCTCAGTTATAATGTTCTTTTGCCATGATCCTCCTATCGCTGCAGGCCAGGCTTTTCTGTTATCCTTACAGTAACACCCATCACTGTCTCTACAAAAATTTGGGTTAGAATTCAAAACCTTTTTATCACACCACCCACTTAAGAGAGCAAGGCTCTCATCACTAGGTGGCAGTGGAAAGCCAATTAAACAAGTTCGAAAAGGATCACCTGGTGTACTTAAGCTAAGACAGAAATCATTAATTCCTGAAGCATTAGCCCAAGTCACCCATACATTTGCTCGTCTAGGGTCTAGGGAGATTTAAGGGATAATCCTTCCTTTTGATACATTCTCCCCCTGACCTTAGCAAGACTAGAAACAAAACTAGGAATACCGCTTTTTTCGTTTCTGGCGATCTCCAAGGACTAGAATCACAATGAGGAATACCGCTTTTTTTCGCTTCTGGCGATCTCTTTCCCATACCCACTGTCGCTTGAATCGCTCCCAGCATTCTACAGGCACTATCCAACTACGGGGCACTGCTATTTGCTGTCCGCACTCACTCCCTATTATCCGACTGTGGTCTATAAGGTGCTGCAAAGCAACTTGCTTAATCAGAGGGTAGACGAATAGGACAGCAATACGCATGCCTACGTCCTCCACTAACCTACACGCGTTTCTAAAATTCTGCTCTCTGTTCCAAGTCAGTGCAAAGAATGGATAGGCTGCACCGGCAACTCTATTAAAATCTTTTTCAATAAACTCCTCTGGGTAGGCAAAAATCTCCTCCAACAAACTCCTCCACCCAATCTCGAGGGGACCACCTTCTAATCGCTGTGCGACAATCTTCACAAAGCCAATGACAATCTTTACCAGACCAGCGCACCACCCTCCAGTATGTTTGACCACACCCACAACACCCCACTTTTATCCAAGGCCTACATTGGCCGAAATGTGCCTCACAAGTTAAACACAGCTGGACCCGTTGTTCCTGAGTAAATGTGCGTTGTGATATGAAGTCCCGAAATATCCCCAAGTCCGGAATGCAGCGTAAGGCTTCTCGGGCGTTGACAGGTAGGCGTCTCAACCAGCACAGGAGTGTTCTCTCGAACTGCAGCTGTTGTGACGCTGACAATCCTCAATGGTCAAAATAATGTTAGACCATTCAGCAACAGTCCTGTTCTTCAGTCCGTCTTCTGTGCCGGAGCTGGTTTCACCCACCGGTTAGGAACCCATATAGCGTTTTCACCTCTGGAGACACAACTGTACCCACGGCCTGTAAATAACAGTGGACAGGGTCCTTCCCACCTTCCTGTTTGTACATCTTTATACCATACTTGCACATCTAGACGCTCTTGAATTTGTATCCCCTTATGATGCACCATCACTGGGGGGGACCTCCGCCCCTTCACTCAAGCTCAAAAAATTCAGGGTGAACAATACCTGGTATAGTTGGCAATGCACATCATTTTCTCCTGACTGTCTTTGCCTCTCTAAATACCGTTTTATGTTTCTATTTGCCCTCTCAACTATTGCCTGCCCTGTA
>NW_008606137.1:34326-72941 GCF_000691845.1 Merops nubicus | reverse complement strand
TCCCCTCCCCTCCTCTCCCCTTCCCTTTTCTTTTTCCTCCATCTCTTTTTCTTTTCATGCAGGTTTCTGACTACCGGAGTTCCTCAGGGAACCTCACATAGGACAGAAGATCATTTTGAAAGAAAACATGAGATAATGCAATTAAGCTAAACTACACAACCTTCAGGTTAGGCACTCCTTGCACAGTAATGGGGTGCCTACCCAGAACACACACAAAACAAAATTGTAAGAGTCCTCAGACTTTTTTTCTCAGGACTATTGGATCTTCTGGACATAAAGCAATATGAATACTCCTAAAATAAAATGTTGGCAATTTTCACCAAACAGAACATCCCCAGTAATGTTGATGCTGTATTTTGCAAAGCTCAACTACTGCATTTTGACCAGCTCTTACTTAAAATAAATTTCATGTCACCAGGGTCATTCTTCAGCTAGCTTCAATTTCAAGTTCCCATTCATGTTCTCTCATTTTACAGCTTCCCAAGTACAACTGTATTAAGCACTTTACGGTTGCTGGGAGTTTGACTTCCAGCTCAAGATACATTTTCAGCTGGAAGTTTAATAGATTTTCAGGTCTCTAAAAGTATTTCTGGCACTTAAATAGAATGGATGAGAGTGGCTTTAATGACACTTGTAGGAATTTGTAACTTAGGATTCCACAGAGGTCAGTCACTGAAACAATAATTGTTTTCAAAAGCTGTAGAAAAATCCAGCAGTTTCAGTCATTCAAGGGCCTTATCAAAATAATATTAATGGAGTATACTCTGATAACATGTCATGATTATGTCGTTTGTTATATTTATTTAGTGTTTCTGCTAAGAGAAAAAAAGATAATTTCTTACTCTGCTCTATTTTATTGAGTTCTATTTTATTGAGTTCAATACTTTAATAAGGCTGCTAAGCATTCCTATCAAGACAGTAGAAATATTATGTAGTACATCAAAATTATTCAGAGGCATCTTCAAAAAGGTGAAGAATTTTAAGAATTAAGTTTTTAAAAGAATTCTATGGCACCTTTTATATAAAGTAATGCCAAAAAAAACCCCACAAACAAACAAACAAACAAAAACCCCACATGATATTTCCTTTAAAGTCCCAGAATAATTGTATTTTTGTTTGTTTCTTTGCATACTAATATTTTCCTGATTTTCTTTCAGTGTTGCTGCATCTAGTCAGCTGTTGAGGATAAAATAGTCTTTGCATTCAAGTCAAAGATAGACCTTCTTTACGAATTTGGAAAGGAGATATGTGAGATCTCAGATTTATTTAGCTGGAGCTTTTCCAGCTAAAGCCATATTCAAATTATAGTATGAAAATAAATACAAAGCTTCTAAAATGTTTTAATATAGTCATAGGTTCAGTAAATATATTAATAAAATACACAGAGTGAATCAATCAGGGAACGACTGTGCCCATAGCTTATGTTTTAACTGTGTAGCAACTGTTGTTCAGAGATGGATCTCACAACTGCGAGAGAGGTTGCATACGTTGAGAGAACAACACAGCATGTGAGCTAAAGATATAACATGGTAAGATTAGTTGGTGTTCACCAACGTGACAATCTATTTTTAATGGAACATCTAGATTAAGAAATGCAATTTGCTTGCGTTTATGTACTTCTTGACAGAATATGGCTGTCTTACCTAATATAATTGTTTTTGTTACTCTCCATTTCATGCCTGATACAATTTTTAAGCAGAAGAGGAATAGGGCTAAACCATCTCAAATCTTTTTACATTAAGAGTGCACACTTAGAGACACATTTTTCAATTCTTAACACTGTACAAATAAAATGTGTAGTGCACATAAAAATAATAGATATCTATATGCATTATAATTAACTTCAGCGTTGCAGTACTTTACATGTATTTGTATGTTGCTTTCTGAGTAGTATATAACTGTATATATGTATATTATATACATATATTGTAGTCATATACAGGAAAATCATCAAATTATATTCTCTCAAATTATATTCTCTTATGGCATTATTCTGATGATAGGCATTGAAATACATATTCTTACCTGAAGTCATTTCTTCACAAACAAAGATGCAGAAGGCAAATTCTGCAATTTGTGTAATATGTTTCATATAACAATATCATAATGAGCGATGACCTTTTATGTATCCACTGCTGAAAACAGACTAGATTAGTAAAAAAAGTTCGTCAAGACAATAATGCTTTGAGAAGAAGCTGTTCTACAAAATATTTCTGAGAATCTTCTAGAATTCTGTTGCATGGGAAAAAATGCAGTGCCTATGGGTGAGGAGATTTCAAAATTGTGTGCGTTGAACTAGATTTAGAAAACAATGTAATGTGATATACGATACCTGTTTAAATGTATATTACAAATCTGAAGTGATTGTTACTAATTCTCAACTCTGTTGCCTGTAGAAACTACCCCTTACACCTATTTAAAATTGAAGTACACAATTAATTACTAAAATAGTCTGTAGTCACAATGCAACTGAAAACTGATTTGTGTGCAAAAAGAGAGCTGTTTTTCCTCAAAATTACATTCTTAAATAAGAAAGAGTCTGAAGTAAAAGGCAAACTGCACCTTGAAGTGAAAGAACAGGAGCAGATGTCCTTTAGCTGTGTGTTTTATTGATTTATAAACACTCAGTCAGGCTACCTCATCTCTGCAGAGTAATTTAGATATGGGAAAATATCTGTGAAATATATTGATTGCATTATTGATTGAAAAGCCAATTGCTGTTGCACTCCTGTTTTACCATTTAAGTCCTGACACATTTTGACATATGAGCCAGCTGCGACTGCTGCCTCGATACTGCAATGAGATAATGTGAAAGCTGTCATAACCACTTCTGTGTCAGCCACAAGGATTTACAGTGTACTACTGCTGCTATTTAGCTTGTTCCTTAACCACCTGAATAATTAGGCTTTGTTAAAGCTTTTGCTGTTGCACATTTGGTTTATATATGTCCTGTTTTTATGTTTCCTTTCACGCTGGATTGATACATCATGAACAAAAGAAATGTAGAAACCAAGCTGTTATTATTCAAAGCTTATACACATGGGGATGATTGTTTCTGCTCAAATATTTTTCTCCTCTCCATGAGGAATTTGGGTTTTAGAACATTTCGCAGGGGAATTCTCACTTGTTTCCTGATCAGTTTACACTCAGCAGCAATAAATCAAGGGAGGACAGGAAAAAATTTTCTATAGCAAATTAACAACTCTGACATTTCTTTTGAATTTTAAACTGTGGGAAATATAACAAAAGAAAAAAATATAAAGCAACTTAGTTATATTTTTCATACTACAAACTTATTTTTATATTTATTTATCTATCTGTGCAGGAAATTAAAACAGGTAAACATGCTAGAAAGATTTTTTGAGCCCTGAAACATAGTGTATATATATATAAAACATATATAATAAAAAGGTAAATAAACGCCTCCTCAAAAAATGCATCATTGTAGAACAAAAGAAGAATTTCCTTTACCATCTCCACATTTTAGTATGGCATAGAGTGAACTACACAGTTTAATCACCTCCTTTCCTACTCCCATTAGAGAAATGATAAGGCATCTTCATGAGCTGTAACTCATTTTTTTGACAATATAGTCAATATAGACTTTTCTCTTTTTCCTAAAGAGGCTCATTCTACAGTTCATTCATGCCATCTCTTGTTCATTTTCGGCTGTTTATTTCATGATCTTTTGACCGGATCCAGACCTTCCAGTGTGATCCATGTGGGACTTCTGTACCCTGACAGAATGGCATAGATTTAAATGGATTCTGTACATGCTCTAGGTTGTACCTGGGTAGATCACAGAGCAGGACTGGATTCTAGCTTGCATATTTTTCATCACAGTACCTGTATTTCTCTCCAGGGTACCAGATTAACTATAAGCACTCCCCAGACCTCCTGTTTATAGGGAATTCTGCACTCTTTTTTTCTACCAAGTGTCTTATTTGTATCTGAAAATGTAGTAGGACCAAAAGTGCTATTCCATACTTTCTTTTCTCTAACTGATGTGCAACACACACTACATTTGCTTATTTCATTTGACTAAGCAGATGAAAACTACTTACAGTACCAGAACTGTATTGATCAGTTAGCAGGTGGAAATTACACATATGACGAGTCCGCAAAGCAAGTTTCTTGTGCTTTCTCTTGAAATTAGTGTTGGTCATCGGATTGTGTGATGGGTGGTTGATGAACTAGCATTAATTATGAAGCTGAAAGAAATTAGAATTACATTATACAGTAGTGACACTAAGGTTTTCAGTTATTGCAATTTGACATTATTACTCAAAATACAATTCCAGCTTCAAATTATATTTTGAAAAAAAAAAAAAAAAAGAAGGGAAAACTATAAAATATTTTGTTTTTTCTCTTCTTTGTTTTTCAACATTAAGCAAAGCATTCAGTAAGTAACTCCATACAAAGGAAGAGTTATGAATGTTCTCTGCTAAATTTACTATGTTTAACTTTATATTTTAGGTATTTGAGATATGGCATTGTTTTTCAAAGTGGTGTGTTCAAACCAGCCAGCAGCCAAACACCCACCCCAACACCCACTCACTTTGCTCCAACATGCAATGGGGAGTAGAAAGAAGACTCATGGATCAAGATAACAACTATTTAATAGGGAAAGCAAAAAATTGTATGCACAAGCAAAGAGAAACGATTAATTCATTCCCTACGTCCTATGAGTAGGAAGATGTCCAGACACTTTCTGGGAAGCAGAGCACCAAGATTTGTAAGAGTTGCTTGGGAAAACACACAGCATAACCATGAATGTTCCTCTCTCCTCCTCCTTTCCTTGAGATTTTACTGCTGAGCATGACATCATATGGTATGGAATATCTCTTTGGTCACTTTGGGCCAGCTCTGTCTCCTCCTGATTTCTTACCCAGACCAGCCAACACTTTGCATGAATGTTGGGGTAAAGAGAAGGTGTTCATGCTATGCAAGTACTGTTCAACAGCAGTCAAAATATTGGTGTGTTATCATCACTGTTTTAGCCAAAAATACAAAGCACTTCACAATCCCAGCTATTGTGAAGAAAGTTAGCTCCATCCCAGCCAGACAGTGGACATGCATTCTGTCTCATGTGGCAGCTGATAAGAAATACTAGGATTTCCCTTCTAGTGCAATAATGAAAAGGAAATCAAGGTACAGCACCTATAAGATGAATTTCTGAGATCACAGCAGTTTAGTTGTCAAGCATAACAAAGGAAGCCTTGGATGAAGTTTTCACAGAATCACAGACTGGTAGGGGTTGGAAGGGATCTCTAGTGAGCCCCGGGGTTTGGAGTCCAAATCCCCTGCTAAAGCAGGTTTGCCTAGATGAGGTTGCACAGAAACACATCCAGGTGGGTTTTGAAAGTCTTGAGAGAAGGAGTCTCCACAACTTCTCTGCACAGCCTGTTACAGGGCTCTGTCACCCTCACAGTAAAGACGTTTTTCCTTATGTTTAGGCAGAGCTTCCTGTGTTCTAGTTTGCATCCATTGCCCCTTGTCCTATCACTGGGCACCATTAAAATGAGACTGGCCCCATCTTCTTGACATCCACCCTTCAGATATTTGACAAGATCCCCTCTCAGTCTTCTCTTCTCTAGGCTAAAAAGACCCAGGTCTCTCAGCCTTCCTCATAAGAGACGTTCCAGTCCCCCAATCATCTTTGTAACCCTCCATTGGACTCTTTCCAATTATCTTTCTTGAACTAGGGAGCCCAGAACTGGACACAGCACTCCAGACGGAGCCTTACTAGGACAGAGTAGAGGGGGAAGACAACCTCTCTCAACCTGCTGAGCACACTCTTCTTAATGCACCCCAAGATACCATTGACCACCTTGGCCACAGAGGCACATTGTTGGCTCATGGTTGACTTGTGGCCAACAAGGACTTCTCTGCCAAGCTGCTTTCCAGCAGGTCAGCCCTTAACCCATAGTGGTGCATGGGGTTACTCTTCCCCAGGTGCAGAACTCTGCTTTTGCCCTTGTTGAACTTCATTAGGTTCCCCTCTGCCCAACTCTGCTGCCTGTGCAGGTCTCTCTGAATGGCAGCACAGCCTTCTGATGTGTCAGCCACTCCTAGTTTTGCACAATTAGTAAATTTGCTCAGGATACACTCCATATCGTCATCCAGGTCATTGATGAATATCTTGAACAAGACTGAACCTGGTACTGATCCCTGGGGAACTCTGCTAGTCACAAGCCTCCAATTAGACTCTGAGCTGCTGTTCACAACCCTCTGAACTCTGTTGTCCAGCCAGTTCTCAATCCACCTCCCTGTCCACTCATCTAACCCACATTTTCTGATCTTATCTGTGAGAATGTTATGGGAGATGGTGTCAGAAGTCTTGCTGAAGGTAGACAACATTCACTGCTCTACCCGCACCTACCCAGCTACTCATGTCATCACAGAAGGCTATCATATTGCTAGCCAGTTTTACTGGAAGCAATGATAGCATGATGAAGCCATGGACACTGTAGGGCTGTTTGAAGCCGAATGGATACTGGGATCCCAAATACTGCCATTTTAGGGAAAAGGATAAGTCATTGTAAATTATACTAGCTAATATGGATCAAAAAAGACAAGATTTTGGGTCATTGCAGCTTTCTGCCCAAAAGGCTTTTCTAAGAGTATCCTGGTGCTTCAAGCAGTGTTAGTTATTTCTTCCCACTTTTGATGTAGGAATTTCTTCATGAAAGGCACCTGTAGAAAGCAAATCAGATCTTTTGTGGAGTAAGCCTTCTTTCTGCAGGTTTTCTACTTTCCATTTCTCCTTTTAGCAATATAAATGATCTAGCATAGCTCTTTTCCTAAGTTAGGCGCCTAATTTAGGTGGCAGGAATTCAGACCCACATGTCCACAACTGCTAGATCCTTTCATCACTGGGAATCAGATATAGAACACTGAGAAGAAGACGTCTCTTGACAAGCTGAATTCATGTATGAACAAGGAGTCAATTGTATTTCTGAGGTGTATTTCTAAGCACACTACCTCTTGGGATAACACAACCTACACACTGTTTCTTGCTGAAGGCTGTGCCTAGAGGCACAATCAAGTCCTGAGAGACTGAATATAATCTAAATTACAACAATCATATTGTGGCCTGATTCCCAAAACCTTTACATCAGCTTTACAGCTTTCAATGGATTATATTAAAAAAAAAAAAATCTTCTAAATTAAAATCTTTCATTTGGGTAACAATGAAGTTATGTTACTTTTTGCTCCTACAGAATTATTTGCTGAATGATAATAATGTATGACATATCTATAGAATATTCCAGTTTCAGGTGAGCTAAGCAGGCAAATACAGGATGTCTAGGAATTTATACATTCATAGCCCTGTAATAAATAATATAAAATAACTGAGAATACATATGCATAAATAATGTAGATAGATAATACCCATGTCTTCAGGGATCTTAAAGAACAGTACTTTAGAATGACATACTGGTTCCTGCTTCTCTTCCTACACAGGTCAACACCAGTGTACATGCTTGTACAAATATGGCACCATCCAGAATGTATAGTAATACTTTTCATTTCTGATAAAGATTAAGCTTTTCTTATAGGCAGCCGTAAAAAGACGACTATTC
Organism: Merops nubicus; assembly: GCF_000691845.1. Classification (NCBI taxonomy): domain Eukaryota; kingdom Metazoa; phylum Chordata; class Aves; order Coraciiformes; family Meropidae; genus Merops; species Merops nubicus. The sequence continues at coordinate 65,355 of NW_008606137.1, read as the reverse complement.
TTACTTTTCAAAGCTGAAATTGCACATGTATATCTTGCTACCTATTTTTTTTTGTCAAATACAAGGCAGTTCCTTCTTTGCTTCAGCGGAACAATTTAAAGGGGGGAAGGACACAACGATATTCTTCATCAAAGAATAACCACGCTGGTTGGGAAAACTAGTAATAGCCAGAGGAGATGAAAGATCACAAACAGGAAGACAATTTATTGCAAAAGTTGCAGTCTCTCAATCTCTCCTTCTCGTATTGGAATTCGAGAACATTTATTCTTTATCAATGTCTTTAAGATGTTGTTACAACAGAACCTCAGCTACTAGGATTGAAATAGTCTGCGCAGAAAAGTGATGAAGGCCCAACACCCTCAGCTGTTTAAAATCAGATTAATCAAGAATACTCAAAACTGATACATGAAAATAACATTTTCTGTCTGGTCTCTATGGTCTAAATCTTTTTTTGTCTCCTACAGATGAAGGACTGACAAATTCTTTCAGTGTTAATGCTAACTGAAAACCCATTTGTTTTCATTATTATGGGAGGTGCTGAAGTATTAGATGTAGCACTGTTTTTGAGGGAAGAGAACATTTTATTTTCTTTTTCATTCTGCAAATAAGTATGTCACACGACCATTTCATAAATATCAGCATACTTGCTGCTTGTTCACTCATATTTATACGCCTCTCATTGTTATGACATTATTCTGGTCATATTAATTTTGGACTGAAATCATTGAAGATGTTTTAATTTACCTGCACTAAACCTAGAAGCTGGAGTCACACTGAGTTTTGTATTCTGACTTTATCAGGAAACAAACTTTTTTTTTAAGTTCCGTATATTAGATCCCTTCTTTGGGACAGTTGCTAACTGATCAAAAATAAACAAACTAAAGACAACACAGAAGTATAAAGCTGCATTTTCAACAGAGGGCATGCTTTCCTTCAGAACTATCAGACTCAGCTGAGTAAAAAATTAAGAGTACTTTCTGTGAATGTTTGACTGAGTTTAAAAACAAGTTAACTTTGGCTTTCTTTAGTCCCTTTAGTCTCATTTCTTAAGATCTTATTTTATTCCCCTGAATGGACATGAAATGTTAAATTAGCACTTCGCCATTTGTACTGAATGTGCTAAATATTAAGGGATCACTTGATCTCCATTCTCACATGGTGACAATACTAGCAAACAAAGAGATCTTTATTTTAGAAAAGAAAACCAAGCTAAAATAAATAATTAAAAAAAAAACAAAAACAAACAGACTTTAATGGCAGAAACTGGAGCTGCATACATTGTGGATTTTAAAACTAAATGTTTTAAAAACTGAACCACTAGAACACTTTCAGATAGGTTGCAGGGTATTATTCATCACTCTTGTTCTTTAAAACAAAAGTGTATATTTAAGGAAGGGGGTGTGTGTGTCTTGTTTTGTTCTTCAAAAACATGTTCTACCTCAGCAACAAGCTTATGAGATTGAGCTAACAATCACCTGTGGAAATTCTGTTATTTGAACTAGAGAGAGGAGTCTAAGTGCCCAGAGTTATTATTATAACTTTACATTCTTTGAAAAAGCAATTATTTACTTTTGATGGAGAAAATAATCCAAAAATTGTCTCTAACTTCCCAGCTGGCCACACTTCAGTAAATTACAGAAATGTCCAATAACCTTTCTGAAAGCCAAAAGCCATACATTGTTTAAACCTAACATTTTATGAATGATTACTAGATCAGACACCTTTAACTCACAAAGAAGGATTTCCTTTTTCTGAAAGGGCACAATGTATAAGAATGCTTACCCTAACAGTGCTATCTTGAGTACACAAATGACATAATATCTTCCATTATCCATTAAATACTGCCAATCCTCAGAATTTCTTACAGAAAGCACAATACAACTCTGTTTCACACTACAGAAATGGTAACTATTTGCACTTCCAGAGAAAACTCGTGTCAAAAAAAGTAATTTCAAGATCAAAATATAACGTTTAGTAAAGCAATGTGTTTATTTAAAAAAGAGAATTATTATTCCACATACAAAGTATTCCTTTCATTCATTTCAGTTGCTATACTGTTTTTTTTCACTTTAATTGTGTATTACCTATGGTTTAGCTGTCACCCTTTATTTGCTGCTAGCCAAATCAATAATTGAGTACAGCACATTTTCAACACATTCTTACTCAGTAACAGTGTTACTTCCTCACCAATCCCCTGAGAATGGCAAGATCCTTTGTGTGACATACCCAAAAATCAACCAATGATCTGGTAGTTAATAAGAAACTTTAATTTAGTAGTGGAGCAAGTATCTTAATAAAATTAAAGATTAAATAACTGGGGTCATGAGCATCTATTTAAATACAGAAAATGTGGAGATGAAATATTAATAAACACTATAGAATCTGTATTGCTTTTTATTTTTTCCTAGCAATTTCTTTTCTGTGACAGTTACATATATGTACCAGATGTTGGAAAGGAGGCTTGAATGTGCCACTGATGAAAGCATTGAGTTTAAGGAATGTATAGTTCTGTGTTTACAATGGATACACCCTTCTGTTTTAAAGTAATCACACACACCAAAAAAAACCCTTTTTTTCATTCTCATTTCATTTCAAGAGAAAATGTCAGTGATCAATTGAAAGCCTCCAATGCAATACAAAGTCTTAATTTTTACATATTGCAATGGATGTCTGATTACACGTATATACAATGTGGTTTTGTTACAAAAATGCAATATGCATTAATTTATTACAGGTATTACTCTGGATGTGAGTAAATTTATTGCCATTTTTAATCCAGTCTTTCAAAGAAAATTCTTCCAGATGCTTGCTGTTATTTTCAAAGGTTAACACTATCAAGTTCTGCAATTGGTAAGTTATGAAAGACTTGTTTTAATCTAATTTACTCAAACAATATTCAAAGATTGATTTACTGGCATTCACAGTTTTTCTTAATAGGAACAAAAAACTTGATCTGATGGGATTTGCTATCCAAAAAATGTCCTATGGAGTTGATAAAAATAGGTATTACTGAAAGACATTTGGAGCTCACTTATATTTCTATTTACAGAGTTATGAGCCAGTAAATACATATCCATATGAATTTAATTACAGCATTTGCATTATATAATATCATTCCCTGTATGCCTAAACTCAGCAAATGTTATCCAGGTTACAGTGAAAGCACTAGGAACAATATTGGAGAAATTGCGAGAAACAGCTTTTCTGAAGTCTTTCCAACTGAGTTTTATTCTCCTGTGACAGTCAGTGCAAGAAAATGGCCTTTGTTGGCTTGCCTTGCTTTTACAGAATCTAATATTTTAATGCTGGGTTGATAAAAATTTTAAAAGGTTTTGTGTTTGTCAAAAATTAATTAAAAGTAACACAAGAAATATAACCAAAAGACATCAATAAATTTTGAATTGAAAACCTTCATTTGGAAGAACGCTTAAATATTCTATTTCACCAAATTCCTACTGAGGAACTAAAACCAGAACAGCCAAAATCTTTTGGGTTTATGACTCTTACCTACATTTTATATCTGAAATAATCCTTTTTAACAGTATTTTTTAGGGCCTCCTTTTCATCTCTACCATTTTTTTTCTAAATTCCATTTTCCTAATTTCATTTTCCTGAGCCTTTCTTTTGTGGAACTGATTTCAAATCAAGAATTTTTCTCCAGTTTATTCCTCTCTGGTCCTTATTATATCATCATACTTTCTTTTTCAGGTGGTATTCATCTGGCTCAAAGGTGGTGCTATCCTTTGAATTTCCCTAAATTTGTGAGAAATTAATGTTAAGGAAAATGGCTAAAATAAACACTCCTTCATGCTGTACCTGCACTTTGGAAGAATTCTTCTCACTTTATTTTTTTTTCCCCCCAAATTTTTATCGTACAGATTCCCTGTGTGATCTAAATGTCTCATATTTATTCTTAAAACTCAAGAAGAAAATGTCATTAAGTTATCCTTGTTTTAGTGACTACTCTCCCCTTCCCAATGCTGAGCCTACTAACGTCTGCTAATTTATTCCGTTTTGGCTTTGCATATGTAATTCAGAGGAGAAATTTAAAGATATTAGTCATCTTGATGCATGTAAATTACACAGCAATGCTACTCATACACAGAAGTCTACTCAGAAATAGGATCATAGGATCTGTCGATTATAAAGAGCTTTGTTCCATATGAAACTACATAAACTCACAGAACACAAAATATTCAGAATAACACTTTGCTCACATAACAGCTCATGGTGGGTATATCCAAACAAGGACCAAGCGCAGAGTACCCAGTTCCCTGAAAATTCAATCCGACTTTAGAAAACACTAATATCCTTTTGCGGACAAGCCATTAGAAAGTTTTTTGGGTCTCAGATGTTACCATGCAAATTTATAGCTCTACATAAATGCTAAAGAAGAAATAATGAAAATGTAATTAAAACTATTTCAAGATTCAGCAGTGACCTGTAAAAAGTTGAAAATTAATAGAGAAGAATTAGGCTTGAGTCAGTTTTTGTGGTAATATGATGAGGAAGCAACTGTAATAACTTTGGACAATGAGAATGTAAATGTTTGAACATAATCTTTTTATTTGAAAACACATTCCTCAAACAGTAGTATAACTTGAAAGTGAAGCAGACTTGACCGAATTCCACAGAAGATCATTTTTTAGTGACAATGACAGGTAATTTAGCCAGGGAATTCAATATATCCTAAAGGACATTAATTGTTGAACATTGCATGAAACCATTATGAGCTGTGCAGAAAGTGGTAGTGGTAATTATTACAGAAATTTATTTTCCTAAATGGAAACGGGGAAATTTGTGTATTTAAGTACACAGATATTTTATTAAAGACAGGGGTGAATAGGTTTTGTCCTTGTTTCTGGCTTTTCTTTTTCATCTGAAAAATAAGATGATTGACCTTTAATGCTATCTTTTAAGGTAATCTTTGCTCAACTTACAAGGTACACTTCATAAACTGCACATAAACATTATGTAAGAAAGCTTAATGAAGAAGGAGGGAATATAAGGAAGAATAATATGCACTTTAATAAATCATGCATCCTTGTGCTATTTAAATGTTACTTCAAGGTTGATTGAAACTTTAACCTCAGTCTCAATAAAGAAGAAAAGCTTCAAATTTGCCAGACCTTGAATTTTTACAACAGTACGTTGAATTATGCAGTGATCAGTCAATTATTCATCTCTCCCAGATCGAGATGGCTGTGCTTTGAAAAGCATGCAAAAATGGGGCTACAGAATGTGATGCTGTGTCAACACATTTCACTCAGGATTGCTTACAAGACAAATTTTTGTTTCAACATTGATTCTAGTTTTCTTGATGTTTGCTTCTAATAAGATACCTGTTACAAATCAATTTTGGTTTGCATGCTTTAATTTCTGATTCAGGATGATACACTGCTGAAATGACATTACTCTGTTTTCTGTAAATTTCTACAACTATTTCAGAAATAGAGGACTGTGTACTGAGGGAATCTTAGCACAGACCTCTTTTGAACAGTTGTTTACACCTGGTGGAAAAAAAAAAAAAAACAACAACAAAAAAGCAACTAAGAACTTTTTCAAAACCTGAGAATAGAAAAATATGGAAAAACAAAGTAAGGATATTGTAAATGAAACTCAATTTTCAGTCTATACAGAGGCACAGCAGTTTAACAAATACAAAATAAGATGAAAATGGGAGAAAAAAAAAATTGAAGTAAACCAGCAAGAACTTTACTAATTTGCAACATGAATGCTAATAACTCCTGACTAAGAACAGTGACATTTTATGTAACTCTAAAGGTGTCCATGCAAGTTAGAAAACAATGTAGCTTATCAGCTAGTAGCTGATGAAATGATTGTACATAAGACTATGTATTATTTTATCATTACAGGATTAATATAACTGAATTCTCTACTAGTACACCTTATGTAGAATTTACTGAAATAAAATATTGGTTTGTGCTAACACTGCTAGTCCAAAAGGGATCACAGGTAATTTAAGCAAATCCCACTTACCTCATACTGCAGAGAACTAGGTCCATAATAAGTAATGATTTCCAACTAAGGTAGGTAGAAACTTCCTAAACTTCCTCAACTACCTTCTTAATAACATATTATTAACTTACAAATTTTAGTGGGGTTTTTTTATCATTATTCTGCTTTGAATATTCAACCATTAGGTCTCGAACAAATGGCAATATTGATTCTACTTCACAATCCACTGTCTAGATTCTATGCCTTTTTTCACCAGGAGGTAGATCATGAATGCATTTTTTATGAATGATGAAATGAAAACACATTGTATTGAAAAACATTAGCATTCAATGTTTAAACAGATTCTTGTTGATGAAAATGTACATTGGCTGCTATTAAACTTAATTTCATCCAGCAGAATTCAGATTTTCAGTCCCTATTTTTTATTAATCATTAACAGTATTTAAGAAATATATAAAACACAGGATTTCAGTTCAGACTCTCTTTGAGTGTGTAACAGCACAGATATTTTCCTGAATTTTGATAAAGTTACTTGAAGTAGCAGGGGTAATTCAGCAAATAATGTATATGTTACAATTTACGTGTAACTGTTTTTGTACCAAATGTTAATGCTAAAATATTCTCAAATTGTCAGAGGGTTTCTTGGGAATTTGACTGGATCAGGTTTCCAAGCAGCCAGTATTAGTTATCCAAAATATTTTATTTGATTCCTTTGCTCCTTCTTTAATAAACAGAGAAAGTGTCCTTTAGTGCAAATGCTTCTTCTCTAAACTGTTGATTGAAGGGACCTATCGCTTCCATCAGTACTAGCTGGTTAATTAAGTTGGCTGGTCCATTAGCATGCATCCTCTGTAATTTCTAGGGAAAAAAAAAGAAAGACAAATATGCAATATTCAAGATAGTATTAAAATAAGCAACATATATAGACTGAATAAAATTTTTATTTTTTTTATTTTGAGTGACAAGAGGAATCATTAACTAAAACTTTAAAAAATAAAATAATTAAAATTTAATTAATTTGGCTAAAGACAGGACTCTAGTATGAGGTAAAATACCCTTGGGTTTTCTTCCCCTGGCTTCTAGCTGCCACTGCAGAAGGGTACAGGTCTCCTGTGGTTTCCCTGTTAAATCTGCCAGCCCTGTGTTGAGATCTCAGAAACCTTTGGACATCCAGAATGACAATAGAAATCTCTGTTCAGCCAAATGCTTTTATAAAAATCTGTGGACTCCACTCCATGCAACACGAGGAAAATCATTCCTTTAAAACATGAAAGGCATAGGCATTACACTATTCTGACCAGTGTCTAATTTTCAGACTTGTAAAAAGAGGGATGAACATTTATATTGCTTTTATATTTGCTTTAGCCTTAGTTACAAAGAAAAAAAAATCAGATGTATCATAACAAGCAATAATTTTAATATTTTCTTACCTGTAAAATTAGCAAGTAAAGTTGTGTTGCCTGCAATGAAGGTATAAGGGTCAGCAGACATGGCTTTTCTTCCTGACTCTCTTATTGACATCGTCCGAAAATTTGAACTTCTCTAACATTAAGAAGAAAATATCTTACTATTCCTCACGCATAAGAATGATAAGATACCTTGAGATCAATTTCCATAGCCTCGCACTGAAGGACCAGCTGTTGCACTGAGCATTGCATCCAGTATCGTCAGGATGATGCTGGTGCTGGGAGCTTGGGGTTCATTCCTGTGGGCAGCCTGACCCTGGCAGACTGAAATGGGGTCCTGGTGGAGGGAGCTCTGGGCGGCTGGACAGGGACAGCCAGGGCTGGTGGTGCCCTCAAGGCTCTGATGATCGTTCTGACGATTGCTGGAATCAGCGTACAATTTTCCTACCTCCTAATGTAGCAGTGGTATTGCCTAAATTTAGGACAATGATTTTCTATTTGAAGCTTCCTGATTCTGTTGTAGCTGTATGAATTCTTAGCAGGCAATACATACAGAAAACAGTCTCTTCAGAATAATTTTTTTTCTCAGTTAAATGTTTTCTTCTTTACTTGCATTCTTATATGTTATTAGTATTACTATTGTTATCATTTCATTATTGTTATTGCTGCCAGCTTAATTACTTCCACAGGCCCAGTGTGCTAGGGAGTGTCCACCAAAAGAGCTTTTTCTGCCTCTGTGTGCTTGCAGTAAAAAGAGTTTGTAGCATGGATACAAATGGAGAAATACTGGGAAATACAAGCCAGTGTTCAGTAAGTGTCTCAGGCTATCACTGGCGTAAACATGTTTCAAGCTTTTGGCAGGTGTTACAGAAAAGAAAAATGGTCAGAAGAAATTTGTAACAGAACCATAAATAGACTTTGCAGATGTTTATGGCAAGCTCATTCTAGGTATGAGAGATAGATGGGAGAAAATAGAGAAGCATTTGTACAAAGATTTTTTAAAAGGGATCAGAAGGCAACAGTTTGTTCAGAGGAAGAGGCAGACTTTCTGCTTTAGCCATACTGACTTAAACTTATCCCTGAAGAGGCTTTAGTCTGAATAGAAGGCATGGGATCTGTCTAGTTGAATTTGGACATTGACAGTTATAGTTACTGTACAGGATAGATGCTCTATACTTGTAAGATGATCACTGTGTACCTTCTTTAAAAATAGGTAGTTTCAGGTTATTGTAGTTTTTAAAGATGCCCACCTAAGGATGAGATTAATTATGCCCTGGAAGATTCTGTTTTTCCCCACTGATCACTTTAGTTTTGAGATCAAACTAAGTAACTTTAGTTATTGATGTCACATGTTACAGATATCAAAAATTTGGTTAGATGAATCCCATACTAAAAGGTCTGGAGTGAAACAGAGAAATTTTAATTATATTTAGTACGTACCTGTATACTGGTAGGATTACTCAGGATCATGGAGCTGGCTAACAAAAAAGGAGAGAAGGCCACATTTGGAGCCCTAAAGGATGTTTTAGCTGGAATGAGGGGTTTCTAGAGGGTAGATACCCTAGCTGCAACTCACTCTGCAGTACTAATCTGGGTCAAAGGCCTCCTGACTATTTTTTAGTCCTAGCTAGATCTTTTGAATCATCCACCCAAAATGAAAAACAAACAAACAAAAACAACCCACAAAACACCAGGCCTCAACAACTCAAGGCAGAAGAACCAGGACGAATTTAAGCTTTGATCTCCCAGAAACTAAAAGCATGAAAGGAGGAAATGTGACTATTTCCACAGAAGTCAGTAGTAGGAATTATGCATACAAGATATAAAAAGAACATAAATGTCAATCACCAGGTTATGTACAACTACATCGATCTGTGCACATCCCTTGAGGTTCTGTCCTTAAAAATTCATAGATCTGGGGCCTTGGTTCATAAACTTTATCTAGTCATGATAACTTTTTTAATCAAACTGATACACTTTGCAACATTGAAACACCAAGTACATGACATTTAACAAGAATAAAAACTATAAATATCCTTTATTGCCTTTGAAAAAAATGTAAGCTGACATGATTTTGGAACAAGTCTTCTTCAGCGCTCAAAAGAGCTATGCTCAGTTCTTTTCAGAGAATATCTACCTCTATCAAAGAAAGCTTGAGCTTTAGACATCCTGTCTGTACAATCAAAGTCCTATTAAGACATGAATCACTCTACTTCTTGCTCCACGACTTAAGGCTTCAGTTTATGTCACCACTTAGCCCATCTAGCAGGATTTGGGGTTTTTTTTGCGTCACAAAGTGTACCACTCCAGTACTTCATTTAACAGGTCCTTCTGCTGTCTAATGGACTAAGAGAATTATCATCATTGTTAGGTGCACAGGAGAGCAAGCTGCATGATACACACTGTTAGTCTGATACCCTCTCTGATGACAGTTTATGGTTCACCAGGTTGGTTAAACACCACATCAGCAGCAGTGATGGGTGATCAATCTCATCCCCTATAGAATTGCTCCCCAAAGTGTCATTATTGAGAAATAAATCCAGAAAACGCCATCAGAAGGAATCACCAGACTTTTTGTTTAATTTCAGAGTTATAAGGAAAGTAAAAGACAAAATATTTTTAACTGGTTTTAATTGTTTAGTTTATACATGTCAATTATGGAAAAATAATATTATATAACTTCATACTGCAACTGTTTTGCAGATCTACTGTGAAGCACAAGATGGGTATTTAATATAGTTATCATCTATTTCCAACTGTTTTCAAGAACAACTTCATTTTCTTTTCAACCTCAGAAAGTGAATTATGGTCTGTACTTTTTGATGACAGGCACAGGATCCGATTCTGCAATTGTTTACTCTGTTGAAAAGTGCATTACCTCACATAGCCAACATGACTTGGCCTAGCTACAAAAACAATGTAAACCAGGGTGACAAAAGCTGGGCTGGATTAACGTCAGATGTAAACACAGACTGGGAGAGGAGTGTCTGGGGAGTAGCCATTCAGAGAGGGACCTTGGTGTGCCGGCTGGCAGCAGGCTCAAGGCAGCAGTGTGCCCTGGCAATCCCTGGGGTGCGCTGAACACAGTGTGAGCAGGCAGAGAAAGGCGCTGGTTATCGCCATGTCTTCCACACCGCTGCAGTCTCACCTTGAGTACTCTGTGCACTTCTGGGCCCCTCAAGGGCTGGGCTTTAAACCCCCAGCCCTGAATGAAGGTTGGCATACGAATGATGCCCACAACCAGGCAGGAAAGACCTTCCTAACAGATTTTCGCCCAGGGTCTGGCCAGCCTTGGGTGGGAACCAATTATGAGATAACCACCAGGTGCTCCTGCCTTCAGCATTAACAGCAGGTGTCCCACCTCCATGTTAACAGCATAAAAGCTGGCTCTGCCTGCAGTGGTGTTGGGGAAGTTTGTCTGTGTAGTGAATATGCTATGTAGAACTTCCAATTACTGGAAGGGGGTTCTCTCACTTGCCTATTGTAGGCAGAGCCCTCAGCAGTGGTGGAACATCAATACAGCTGGGAGGAAGGAATAATGGCATCATTTTTTGGTTATGGCCACACAACTGGTGTTGGACTGGTCACCTGGGTTCTTGGTTGATTCACTCCTGCCTTCACCACATCTTGCATTGTGAGTGAAGTTATAAATCTTTTCAGTCCTCCCATGGTTGGCCACCTTGGATCTCTTGCATATGATTCAAGAGTGGAGGGAGGGATCTCACTTATGTGTTGTCCATTAATGATAATACCCTTCCTGTTGGGATTGGTGGTCAGCAGAAGAGCTTCACAAATTAAGAGGGATGTGAGGGAACTTGAGTGCTTCCAGAAGAGGGCAACAAAGCTGGTTAAAGGGCTGAAAAAGATGACTTATGAGGAACAGAGAAGAAATTTGGGCTTGTCTAGTTCAGAGAAAAGGAGACTGAAGGGGTAACCTCATTGCTCTGGAGAGATTTCTGAGGAGGGGAAGTGAAGAGGAAGGTGCTGAGTTTTTCTCCCTGTTATGCAGTGAAAGGACATATGGGAATGGTCCAAAGCTGCATCAGGGGAGGTTCAGACTGTAAGGAAAACACTACAGAAAGGGGAGTCAAAAACTGGACAAAGCTTCCTAGAAGTATGGTCAGTGCCCCAAGCCTATCGGAGTTTAAAAGGACAGTGTTCTTGATAACATGCTTTAATTTTTGGTCAGGCAGATGGATCATTGCAGGTTTCTTCCAACTGAAATACTCTTGTTCTGTTCTAAAGTTCCGTTCAAATGACTGAAATACAAGATTTTATTCTTCCTACATCAAGCATTCAAAAATGTGTAATTTGATAAAGATTCCTGCATCCGCGCATTGATTAAGTGCCACTGGAATACCGGAAGATTTGGAAAAGGTTAGTTCTCACAACACCTCTCAAGTAGGAGGAAAAAAACCCTAAAACCCCAAAACAATCAGGTTTGGACAAATAACAATTATTATCCAGCTGTTCATCTGGCCCAAACACTTTATCCTGGTAGTGTCGAAACCATTATTAGCATTTATTAATGGTATTTAAATTAATAATTTCTCAATATTAAATCCTGCTTACCTATTTTGATCACGTTCAGTAAGATTTTTAGGTTTTAGTTTTCTTTCCTTGAAAAATAAGGGAAATTAGCCTCTGAAGTTTTTGGTTTTTGGTGTCGTGGTGGTTTTTTGTTGGGTTTTTTGTTTGTTTGTTTGTTTGTTGGTTTCTTTGGTGTTTTTTTTTTTCCCCTCAAATACAGCTATGCTTTAAACATCCAGGCAGTAGGCAGAAATCATTGCATTCTGACATAATTCATGGACGTCTATGTTGTCACTCAGTGTTCAACATTACATAGCACTACAGTGAAATGTGTTGTCTCCTTGGAGCGTGCATTGGTTAAACTAGGCTTTGCAGTATTCCTAGCAATCACTAGTCACCAAGCCTTTTTAAACTTTCCGAGACTTTAAAAGTGTATTTACAGCTCACACAGACGTATGTCATGGGGGCCATGCATGGCGGAGCATTCATGCGGAAAGATGCTCAGAGAAATGACAGGGTATTAGCATGTGGCAACACAACACTGCACATGCCAGAGAGGAACTTCTCTAGCTTTAGAAATGGACTCTCTGGTGGTATTGAACACAATGTGGATAAAACATATATGCAAGGTCTCCTATCGTATCAGACACTCAAAGCCTAAGAAGCAGGCACTCTTCAAAGACAGTCTGTGATTTTACCGAAAATTCCATAGCTTGCAGGAGGGAAGAAGTGTAGTTTGGAAGCATGTATTTATTGCCTAGTTGTGAACCTCTCCAAATGTTACAGTTTTAAATGTATTTTCTAACAGAGCAATTAATTCCCAATCATTTGAAAGGATAAAAAGAAACTGAAGGAACAAATGTTAAGTAGGTTGGATTTTTTTCAGGTTGCAAAAAAATCCCTCTTACAATAACTTCAAGTGTTCAGGACAGAAAATTACTCAGAGCACAACCAATTTTACAAGTATATATTTCCTTGATCATTTGGAAATATGAGGCAATTCTGAGTATGAGAATTTCTACATTAAAATACTACATCCAACAGTTTTATTTTTATAAAGATAATTTTATGAGCCATAGTTTTTCCTTGATAATATTTTGTGCTCTTTCTATCTGAATCAGAGACAAAACATAACCATCACTGAAACGCTTTTTGACAAAGGATGACAAATTAGTTTCTTTCCTAACAACTCTAGATTCCTGGCATTAAAAAAAGCTCCTTTAAAATATCTACTATGCAAAAAATATACTCAATACACTTCTTGTCATGTGCCAACACCTCATATAGTTACTGTATATATGCCATTGGTAATTGAAATTAAATGGCACTCTTTTAATGGTAGTCAGTGATGCAGAGAGGTGTAAAATTTAGCAGTCATGCACAATGTTTGATAGAAAGCATTTTTAGTTTCAATCTGCAGAATTTTTACCTGGTTTTTTTTGAATTGTAGATTAAACTGATGGTAAATATTTCAAAAAGTGAATATGTATATAAAGAGTTACAATTTTTCATTTATTTCCAGACTGTCAGCATTACTATCATTACTGTTGTAATGCTTAAGTCATCAAACATTAGGTCTTTCCATCAAATGGATTAAGGTCTAGTTTTATACCGTCCAAATTTAAAAGAAAAGGCAAGAGCTGAAACAGTTGTAATGAAGTGAAGGAAATTGACCACATTTGCAAAATACACCAATAGTAGAAAAGGATTCTACTGGGTTTTATAGCCATTAGACTACTTCATGAAACAGTAAAGTACAAAATAAATAACAATATGTTATCCAGTCAACAGAAAGACATGGAGGTAATTTTTTAGATTTATGTAGATGTACCCAAACTTTTTGAATATTAAGGCCATGCTCCAATTTTGTCAGAACAGGTCTGTCCTTCTTGTAACAAGGTATAGAAATACACATATGGATATTGGATACTAAGGAGTTCACAATTTGTTTTTTTTGGTGACACTTTAAGACATCCAGTTTTAATGAAAATAGTCTCTCATCAATGTTGTTCACAGGGAGGAATGGAGAAAAACTGTAACAGAAGTTTTATGACAAGCCTTTTGATGTCCTGAAGACAACACCTTATGATGTAAAAGAAACTGTTTTTTTTAAACCTGGTCCCCTTCAGAAAAGCAAGAAGATTATAAAGACGACAGCTTAAGATCTACAACCATTTTAGGACAAGTTCAGTAAGAAATTACAGGATAGAAATTAATATTGTGATCATAAACGGACAGAAGTGATTTTTAAATGCTCCTGAACTGGTGAAAAATACCTTCCCACTCAGGCACAGGCACAAGAGAGAGCATTACTGAAAAATTAGCGCCAGTCTTTACTGGACCTTTCAGTGTCACCAAGTATTCATCAGATGTGAATTACACTCTGAACAAATTGCCTGAAGGAACAGATACAGGCATTTTCATGTTCTAAACGTGCTTTCCTATTAGTATCAAAATAGTCCATTGAAGGATATCCCAACCCCTGAAGACATGCATTGAACAAAAATGCTGCAATACTCAACTATTATTCCAAAGTACAGTCTTTAAAAATGAAAGATAATGTACAGTAGGCTTGAATCCCTATTCCCTTAGACTCCATTATAATCACCCTTATGATGAGCCACACCTCATTATAATAACAGCCAAAGTGCTTGTTTCCCAAGGGCAGGCTAACAGTCAGGGTGGATCGTACTTATACTCAAAATAACCAAGAATAATCAAGATGAGTCTCTCAGTTTGACAATGTATGACCACTTTTGCATAACTAATGCTGTTCTGACAGGAAAAATGCTACAGATTAAGTAAAGAGAATTAATCTGGCTAATATTGATTGGATGCATAACAGTGGGTAATGTGTCAGCATATTTACCGCAGTTATAATAACATTTATATTCTAGGCAAAAAGCTCATTTCTTTATGTGTCCAAACAGAACTTAAAATCCTGTATATCATCTATATAAATCTTGCATATTTCTACACTGAAAGGATATGATAGAGTACCTTTATTTGGGTTTTATTTTGGTTTCTTTTGTGGTTTTTTTTGTTTTGGTTTGGTTTTGGTTTTGGTTTTGGTTTTTTTTAATTGGGGTCAATGACAAGTATTACTTATTAATTAAAGCATCAAATCATAAAGAGTGTTTGCTGACAGTGAACTCAGTTCAGAGTTGTCAGTTTACACCTAGTGAAGATTTGCTCTATGGCATTTTATATCTTCAAAGTAATAGTAATTATGTTCAAGATGCTTGCAATAAAACCCAAAACCATGTGAAACTCTCATGGTATTGTGTTTCATTACAAATACCAAACATAAATGAGGTTCATCAAAAGGTTTGTTAAGGTTCATGAACTTAAGACTGGCTTTGAATTAACATTGTGGATAACTGATAGTTTTGTTATTGAAGTCATACAAATTTTCCTTAGTTCATATGAAAATCTAGAGGAAACACTGAAGGTTCATCTCAGTTTTCCTTTCACTTTTAATGGACTAGTTTTTAAATCACCTGAGTCACTTCACTTAGAGAAGGATTTCACCGTAGATAAATGTGAGAGGGCAGGAAATAAATACACAATTGCTAAAGTGAATAAAATTATAAATAAAAATCCAGAAAGTGATATATTACACAGATTTAATGCTTATTTGTATTAAAATACCATCAAATTTTCATTAGGAAACACTTCAAAATTATCAAAATGGTTGAGATAACCTACACTGACCATAATTTCCTTAATATTTTCCTTTTTTTTTTCCCTCTGACCCCATATCTTTCCACAAAGAATTCACAATCTTTATGAAAACTGTTTTCAGTCAACAGTTTGTACAGCATTTTCCAGGGGATCATCTTCTACTAGTTTCAAGTGAAAAGTGAACAGTTAGAATTTGTCCCTGTAAAACTATTCACTTGTATGTTTACACAAATAAGCCTATAAATTCATTTCAGTTGATGTTTAGCTGTAACACAGAATGCAAAGTGAAATGAGGAAAGTAAAGAAAACTTCATTGCAAAGAAAAAGTTAAACACAAGCTTGTATTTAAAGACAGACATGTATACGGCAATCCTACAGAGCATGACAAGGAGTTCAATCAATACAAGAACAAATGCACTCTGTATTCTAATTGTACTTTTATAAGATGTTTGGCATAGATTAGTATTGTTATTTATAAATAGTTGAAAAACACCTACCATATTGATTCAGAGCAGTGATTGATTGACATTGTTTGAATGTAGTGTAATTACTGTATCCATGAAATGATTTAAAGTGTTCTGGAAGAAAATTAATCTTGTACATGGGATATATGAGTTTTGTAAGTAGCCATCTTAATGCCAGAATATGCTTTATTTATTTATGCTATCTGTGTCACAGCTGGCTTACTTGTAAGAAGAGGTATACATTGCAAATAGTGCCATAGTGCATATAGTGAGTGTTTTCCATGGCAAATCTGTTCTGCATCATAAATTAATAGGTAGTGACTTGGAGAATTTTTGTTTGTTTGCTTAAGACAATGTTTGAACTCCAAGTGGTTTGCAGTATTTTGAAAGATTTGGGTTGGTTTTCTGAAGAAGCAAGAAAATCTAAAAATGGGGTAAATCATAGCTTTCCAAAGGCATTTTCTACAACACAAAGGTATGATAGATGCAAACTATCTAGAGAAGAGTGGTTTACAAAGTATTTTTAAACAGGGTAAGGATTAGGGTATGGGAGAGATGGGATGAGTATAGTGACAAGTAAAAGAGAAAGCTAATTAGACTCAATATCTTACAGATTTTCATACGAGAATGATCTGGGAAGAAGTCATAACCCAGGAAGTGGTCTAAAGGAAGTGGTCTAAACTGTAATGTAGTACACAGTAGCACTACATGGCTCAAAATGAGATTTGATTTATTTTTTTTTTCCCCCAGCCAAAGGCTTCTGGGTACTCTGCACACTCTAGAACATAAAATTATTCCTTGGGTGAATTATACTGCAGAAGCAACAGAAACCTTGTCAGTTTTTTTCCTTCCATCAGAAGGGAAGTCTGGTATAGTGTGGCTTTGCTTCCCAGTAACTTCGTTCCTTGGGCTCTGAAAGGAAACAGAATTTATCTCTATGTTTCCTGGATGAGGATTTGGAATAGAAGTTGTGGGCATCACCTTCAGTGTCAGCTTGGGGTTTAGACAGGTTTGCAAAAAAGAGGGAGGTGGAAGGAGAGATTACTCTTGGCAAGATCAGTTTCACTCATTTTCACCACCAAAATCACTTTGCGCTTGGAAACTGAAGTGAGTGTGCATGTGTGTGTGTGTGTGAGTATTACAGCAGATGGAAAAGATAGAAAAGTCAAAAGGTAAATCTCACTTCCTACTACACTCGTTTTTTTTAATCGTCTGCAATCGCACAATGCAATCAGCAGTATTCACACATAGCTACATTCACACACAGAAGACAGAGGGATGAAGCCTAGGAATAAAATCTTAAAGGAGATAGTGAAGGGGTGGTGAAAAATCCCTTTGTTATCTGGTATTTTCATTTTGTTTAGGAGGGCACATTAAGACTAGAATTTACAGACAAAACTGGTTGTAGAATTCATCCTAAAGGTTCTAGAGGCAGCTGTAGATGATTTCTCATACAGAGGTAATTAATTATCAAATTTTCTAGATACCAATAATGACAGGAGTTTTATGCAGTCTGAAAAATCACAGCTTTCATGATTTCTTAAATGTGAATTTAAAGGTCCACCCAGTGAGTCAAATTTTGGGACCCTGAACCAAGAATGGAGCAAAGTGAAGAACTACAATCCACTGTAGTGAAGAAGAGGTGAGAAGCCAGTGTGATAAGTGAATCCAATAGGTAAAACCGAAAACCCAGGAAAAAAAAAAATCTTGAATTTTCACCTTTTCATTATTTACACTCAAATTAAATACTATTAAGTTAATGTACCAAAATATTCATTTGGGAAGTCCTCGCATGAACTCATCTGTACAAGGATCTATAGATTTAAAGGTTATCATGCTTTTAAAGGGATTGTTCCAATGTGACCTTTGCTTTCCACAGATGTCATCGCTACTTTCTCAGTCATTTAAAAAATAGAAAAGGAGTACTGCTTGTGATACTGCTGAAAAATCAGTACATGAGGCTGAGCTTCTTTTAATAATCATGCCACCGACAAAATAGTTTCATAGACCTTTATTACAGAGCTTTCTTAATAATGCTTTGAAAACAAAGCGAAATAAAACAAAGCCAAACCTGCTAAGCTCTCAACTACCTGGTTGAAATGGCAAGAAAGCTCTCAATTTCAATTTGTTTGTAAACTGAACAGATTTGAATTGTTTGTGGATGCAAAAAAGCACAAATTTTACTCTGCCAATGACACAATGTCATTTTAGAGCTATTTTTCTGAATATAACTTTTTCTTGTAGAGATAAGAATTCACAATGTTATTCTTATTTAGGATATATCCCCCTGAAGAAGCTAAGAGTTTATGAAAAAGTCCGAAGAAAAATTCCCTGTCCCATCAGATGGATTCACTTCCAGACCATGAGCACTAAGTATTCAGCAAGCAAGAATGTTGGAGATATCAAGTGAAGTTGTAGCTCTCCTACTTTTTCTCTTCATCTTTCTAACTCTTCACTATCCTCAGTTATTTTAACGACTGCCTCAAGTGTTCATTCATGTCAAAGCATGTTATTTACTTCCCATTATGGACATGACGTTACACAACTCCATTACAAATTGAGGGAAACATATTGCCTTCCAAAGTAAGTATTGCCCCATTATCTATGAATCGAAATGAGTGCTGGCACTAGATGGCAACTACTTACAACAGATATTCTAAATGTTATGGACAAAGTTTCATTTTTGATAACGTACCAGAGAAAGATAAAATATATCAAAAAACCCAAATGAATTTATCATTCACAATGTCAGCCCACCAAGTTTAGTCATAGAATTCATAGGCAGATTATGTGGAAAGTCAATGAATCATATAACTAAATATTTTCTAGTGGCTTTAGGAATGATAGGATTAATCAATATTGTATCTGAACAGACTTAATCTAAGTGTTATTGCAAATAACCAAACCTTCAGAACTTTAACTTAAATAGGAACAAAATTAAAAGACTATACATTCTGTGTCAGATTCTATACAAAAGAATAGCTAAAAGAAAGGCTGCTCATTATTTTTTGACTGAAGGCAGAAATGATATATTTTAACCCAGTGAAACAACAGTCTAAGCCAGTTTTATGGGGAGTGGTACCATTAAAACAGTGCCACAGGGAGGCGGCGAGGGTGGATACCTAGTTTCAAGAGCCTCTAAGCTGCCATATGACCTCCACGTCTAAACCCGATCTAACCTACACTCCTTGATATGTTCACACTGTAATAGGGTATCTATAACATGTATAGACAGTATATATAAACTGAGAAAAAAATCATTGAATATAAAGGTAGTTATGTCTGTGAGTGTTTTATGTGAAATAGAAAATTTTTATTTTCTTGTTATTACTTGCTCCTTATAATATATATAAAAACTCTTCCCATGAAGGCAATCCAGCAGCCTTCCACATACTTCTGTAGATTCAAATGTGAAAGAAAAATAAAGAAATAAAAGGTTCATGATTCCCAGGAGATTCACTACCTCAGCTAGCTGTCATAGCTGTTGGCCAAAATGTACTCCTGAATTGACTAACAAGGAGAAATTATTACTTTCACAAGTGATTCAACTAATCTTAAAATAGGCACTCAAGGGTTGATAACAACTTATTCTTTTAAGGTGTGTATTTTGTCCACTGGCTATAAATAGCTCTATAATATGTAGCTCAAATCTAACTCTTAGCAATCTGAATTCAGGGATAATAAATTTCATAGTCTGTCTGCAGACCTGATCCATGCAAATTGTACTGAATTGTAATTAAGTTGTAACAAACGATTATACAAACCAGTGAGAATTCAATAAATTCAAAGCACATCTCTCTGCATCGCTGGTCAAAACAGTAACAAGCAAAGCCAATAACCTGCTGCCAAACACAAGTGAAATTCCAGAGCCTCTTTGATCCTATATCTCAGAAAGTTTTTTTTCAAAACCTGCAAATACTCAGTATTCAGGTCAATTTAGATGTTACTGTGACTGGTGTACCAAAACAAACTTTTAATTAAATGCAGAGAATGATCAAGCAAAGGTCAAGAAGTAAACCAAGGAATAAGCAGAAGAGCCTCTGAAGACAAAATAAGTACAATGAAATAATTATTCAGAAAGAGATTCTTGCAGAATTAACTGTACAAATAAAGAATAAGAAAGAATAGTAGAATGGAGACTTACAAGCGTAAGTCCTCACATTTCCAAAATTAATGCAGGCAAAGCTGGCATGGCTCCAAAATCTGCAAAATATTTATTATTTAGTTTTCTCTTCCTCTTTTCTAATTAATTCAAAATTGAACAAGTTGCAATTATAATTCGGATACTGGCAAAATACATTCCATGTTGTTAACCATTGATAGATTTGTAAACAAAAGCAGCTGGACTGGAATTTCTTCAAGGAAATATTTACATGCCAACAGTTTATCAAACTGAAATTCTGCAGATAAATCTACACATGGGCATTATGTTAATGATGAGAGCAACGATGATTCATATTCTTAGTTGTAGCTGCTTTGTACTGCTACAGCTGTAAAATAATAAAACCTGGAAGGAAAAAGGATAAGGAGGCAGGCCCAGGGCTTTACTCCCCTGCCTCCTTTCAAGGTTAGAACATTTGTTACATTATACTGGAAATAATGATTAACAATAGGGCCATTGTCCAAGATTCTTTCACCTCTAGAGGCCAGATTTCTGAAGGTATGTAAACTGATGTAGGATGCAACTAAGCACTTCATGGGATTTTACAAAAGCACAAGTGCCCACTGAAATTTTAAATAGTTACTCAATGCAGTTTGAAAATCCCAGTATGTCCCAAACTCTGTCTTTGACAAACCAAGTATGTGTGTGTTTATTAAATCTTCTAACTGCTTCAATGTCAGAAAATATTAGTAGCTGCTTTAGAAAACGCTACCTGCTTTTTTTCTTATTCAGTAGGCTCAATTTTCATGCTAATGCCCCGGGTCTTGGGATTTAAAGGGAATCACACCCTACAGAAAAGCATGGACACCTTCCTATCAGGAGTCACTTGACACCCTTCTGGGAGTGAGTGATCTGTGGCTAACTCTCACCAGCATCTCTCAGTAGCTCATAACAGGACCCTGACTTCAGTACGTAAACACACACAAAAGAATAGATGAATTAAAAATATTAGAAAGACAAGCATAATTATAAAAAAGACTAAAATCTCAAGACAGGAGGGTGTGTAAACTGAAGTAATTAAGAATTCTGTTAATTTCAAGAGAAATTCAGGAGAAAGAGGCACTTCCCCCGGAAGAATTCAACTTATCTTAAAGCTTTTTCCACATCAGTAATTCATTCTCTGGTGGATCTTGATTTTAAGGAGAGCTAGGGGTACCTGGAAAGAAATCTCAAGTTGAAGATTCTATTCCTTACTGAGAGTGAAAGATCCCTTCACCGCTCATGTAAGTCCTTGTGAGTAGCACTCCAACACAGTGACTTGGGAACATACCCACTCTGCCTCATTCTAGCCTGATTATCTACAGTGAAAGTTGCCCATTTCAAAGACAGTTTGGTTAGGGATGAAACTTTGTTCCTTGCCTCTCCCAGATAAAGCACTCTTCGGGTGGGTAGCTGAGTAATGGGACAGCTGGTGGAGTAGAGTCTGGAAATATGAAAGTGCAATTCACAATGGCAGCAATAGCAGGTGACTAGATCTAAATGAGAACAATGCAATTTGAATGTTACTGGGGGTTAGGGGTGACTTTTGTTACGGTACAACTAAGCAGTCCTGTATGGGTTGTAGGCAAAAGCAAGATATATACTCCTAAATTAAATGCATTTGCTAAAGTCCAGTGGGGAACAGTATAGGGCAATCTTTCTATGCAGAACTCCTGTAGTGAAGTTGACTGTTCCCAAACTATCTCCTGGGCCTGACATGTGCTAGCAGCTGCACCACTCCCAGAACTGTCTGCAGCAGAGCTAGCTGGCACGGGCCACCACTTGGCCAGGGACCACTCTAACAATACAGCAGCATGAATGATCACATTCCCATGACGTGGAAACTTCTGAATTCATTCAGGTTTTTTTTGTTATAACAACCTAAAAGAATAATTCCAATCTTTTTGTTTGTTTGGACTTTTTTTGTAGTTGTTTATTTGTGGAATTTTTTTTGGCTGTGTTTTGTTAAGATCCAAAGAGGGTCATGGTATATAATCTGTGCCACATCCTAGGATGTGCTACTGTGTACATCCAGGGTGATTGCCTTGTATAAGTAATGATCACTCTTCATGTCCTGTAAAACTCTAGTTTATTGAATATATAGGTGATGGCAGTTTGCATGTGCTCCATAAAATCAGTGCATTCTGGAAGCACAAGATATAACCAAAGCCTTGTACATGTAGACATTTTGCTTCTTTGTGGGTGCTGGATTCGCTGCATGCATACAGAAGAACTACATGGGATGTATGATTAGCAGGTAAAGCAGTGACTCCGAGAGAAATGGCAGATAGGGCCAGCTGTGGATGCTGCTAAAGTGATCCGTGGAGTCCTTGCTAGCTCCTGTCCTGCCCTGGAGGAGGCTGGCAGAAATATTCTGTCAACCAAGCAGGTGCTTCTGTCCAGCTATGGTCTGCAGACTGAGAATCCCTAGTTATGCAGTTTAGCAGTTTGCCCTGCTAAAGCTTAATCAAACATGAGAACTGACATAAGTTTTTTTTTTTTGTGTTTATTTTGGAAATTATACCAGCTAGGGGGAAAAAAAAAAAGAGTATTAAAAGAGTGTTATTAAGTTAAAAGAGCAAAATGGAGAAAAACTGTTAGAACCTAAGCACTTCTTTTTTCACCTGCATTCCTGTTAAACTTCATTCTTTACATACGGTGACAGAACAGGATGAAAATCAAAGAAGAAAGATATTTTTACCTTGAATGGAGCAATATTTATGAAAAATATAACTTTAACACTGGAAAATCTTCACAGTGCACAAAACCAAACTGCAGTTTTAAAGATAACCCCTGGTACTAAGGTCCTTGTTTGCCAGAAGCTCATTTACCACAGACAAATGCTTGCTGATTCAAATAAAAGCATCTCACAATTTAAATTGAACTTGCCCAGCTTAGATTAGAATTTACTTAAATCAAAACCTTGCTCAAAATACAATTTGCTCTTTCTGCCCCAAGTTAAATACAAAGGAATGACATAGTGGCACTCCTTTTAATGATCACCACTTAGAAGAATATGCAGTATTTATTAAAAGGCTGAAGTATCTTTCTAATATAACACACATCCACAGACTACTAGAAAAATGCACTGTACAACTCATCTACTCATGCAAATATAATAGGAGGGTCCAGCATCAGTAGGAGTCATAAGGTAAGTGCCTGCTACTGTTCTCACAACAAAATACACTCTTCATACAGTCCCAAATGTTATCTTTTTGTATGCTGACAGGGGCTTAGTAAATTAAAAGGAAAAGCACAGTCATTATTACTACAGTCTGTCTCCACTCAAGAAGCAACTGTCAGGAAAAAAAAAAAAAAAAACAACCTCCTTTGAATTGACAAGTATTTTATTGATTAATTTAAGCATAATTTATACAAAGAAGATGAAGTATGGTAAAGCACAATATCCCTGATGCCATTCATTTACTGCCTTATTAGATGTCTCCTCGGTCCTCTCATGGCCTGTTCAAAAGCCTCTCTCAAACCAAAGGCCCACCTACTAGCTCTGATTTATCAGCTCCACTTGAAACCTGACCCTCAGCAGGGTGTATTTGGCCTCTTGGAGGCAATGCATTGCAAGGATCAGCAGTTCCAGTCACTAGGTGTGTTTTCACTGCTGATTGCTCTGGTGCAAGGAGGGAAGGAGCACAGTAGGACTGCATGACCTTATCATGGCACTACCACTCATGAAGTTCACCTTAGACTCTGGTTCCCAAGAGGAGGGTATGCCAGAGTTAGCACCTACGTGCTTCAAGGGGAAGCTGAAATACCATTATTAGTGCCCACGGAGCATTCAAGGCAGTCATGAAAATATTTAGTAAGCATTACATACTTCAGAAAGGCAGTTTATTTATTACAGTTTTGAATTAGGTATGGGGAGGCTGCTGGAATTTTCTTTAGGCATTTTGAATTCTGAAATCCATGGACTAATTTTGCAATATAATCTTTTTCATCTACCTTTTTTTCCTCCATGTTTGTCTATAGCTTACTTTTACTTTTCACAGAGATTTTGTTTTCAACCCTTAATTCACCACTTGAGTCTCATCTTCTTACTGGATGTCATGTACACACACTGTTATAACGGTTTGAGTCAGAGGCAGATAGGGTAAGATCTCACCTGGAAGAAACTGAGAATTAGAGGTTTTTCTTATTATTATTTACTGCCTCTGTAAGTTATGAGTAAGGTGGCCTGTGAACTTGTTCAGTTTCTGTCACTGAAATGACTTCAAAGGGCAATACTAGCACCTGTTTCCCAGAGGTGTGCTTGTTATTGATCATCTCACAAAGAAGGTAATACTTTACCTCTGTCCTCTTCAATTGTTAAATTGAGTTCAGATTGTTCAAGAGATCCATGTGGAAACTTATTTCTGGCTTCCAATATATCATCCCATCACAGAAGAGCCAGATTCTGCATCATCAGTTTGGTCACAGAGAACAGAAGCCAAATGGTTATTAGTTGCTTCTGAATGGAATTGAAAACAATGTCTGCTTGCCCAGGAGCCTGTCAAATGAGTTTGTTTGCTGCATCTGTATCATACCAGATCTTTCTAAGGAGTACCTTTACGGTCCAGTTTCTCCTTATTGTATCATTGTTACCACTATCCATCTCAACAGCTGAAATCTCCTCCTGTCTGCCATCCCTATGTTCTGTTTGAATTTCTGTTGCAGCCACATAGTTGGCCTGCTTACCTAACCACAACTTTCCTTTTCTTCCCCCACTTTGCAATTCACCCAGTAATTGGCTTCCCAAAAAAAAAGTGCTTTTTTTCCTACAAAATTCATTACCTCTGAGCTAAATATACTTGTACAATGATACAATTTCACAGATAGAGGGAAGCCCGAAGACACTCCTTTTGTCTCTCCAGTTTTAAAATGCCAGTTTCTGTTCCTACCTCAGCTTTGCAACCTGCGAGACACCACCTACTTGATAGAGAAGCCAATGAACCCAATTAACTGTTTCAAACTCCTCTGCATCTCAGAGTGGGAAAATCTACAGAACAGTTGATTGCTTCACACAAATCAATTTCAAGACAGCAATTTAAAAAATAAAAATAAAAAAAAAAAATTGACCGAAGGATCTGTTCTACCTCATCATTTCCAATTTTCTGTAGGACTGTTTGGCCAACCTAGCCAGTAAATATTGAATGGGAAAGTTCGCTCTATGTCCAATTACTTTCTTTACCCTCAACAGTTCTTTTTTGTTATTAGACATATTACTTGCACACTTAGCCTTTTTTAATTTATTGCTAGGAAATAGGTCTGAGAACTGATTGATAAAGTTCCTACATCTTCCATCTTACTGTTGAAATTAACTATATCTTCACTAGAATATATACTTTTTTTTAATCCCTCTGTATTCACTTTATCTTCATTCACATCTTGCTGTTAGTGCAGCTCATTCTTCTGGCCTTCTGATATGGAAGATTAAAAAGCTCTGAATCCTTCACCACATCCCAGCAATTAGTATTCCAGATCTGATAACTGCTATTTATAGGATAAAATTTGCTAAACTGGATAAAGAAAGTGTTATGCCTACAGGGGCATCATGAGTATCATTTTTGTAGTTCTAGAACCTTAAAAACATATGGCTGGAAGGCACCTCTGAAGGTCAGCTAGGCTAACTTTTTTTTTTAAACTGGGCCAAGTTAGATCAGGTTTCTCAGGGCCTTGCTCATCTCAGCTTTGAAAACCTCCAAAGATGGAAATACCAGAACTTCTCTGGGAAAACTGTTCTAGTGCTTCATCACTCTCATTTTGACATATGCAGCTGGAGTTTCTTTGTTGCAACTGTTACTTGCTTCTTCTTGTCCTATTGCTGTATACAGCACGATGAATCTGTCTTTATGATCCAAATTTAGAGGATTAACTAACTTATTCACTGGACTATGATAACTGTTGTTACTATAACTTGGATGAAGAAATCATGTTTATCCACAGATTATGTGCAAATTCTCCCAAATAGCATAGTAGTATTTGACCTCTGGGTGAACATTTGCAAATCTTCCAAGTGTTCTGAATGTCTAGATTTTTTTTATTTCTAACTTGATTCTGTTTAAGGGCTTGTATTTCAGAAAAGTCTTTGTTTCTTCTCCCTTTCAATATGAAGCTTTTTGCAGAAAAGTCTTCTTGAAATGGTATGATATTGATGGTGGTGGAACCATTGTCCCTGATGAAAGTAAGCTCCTGCTCAGCAAAGGCACACTAATAAGTTCCTCAGCAGCTTGTGGATGAGTTAGCAGCTAGTGAAGAAGTAAGTTTCACAAAACCCTTGAGCATTTTATTTTATGAAAGGCATTCAAAACAGCTGAATTTTGGCCAACAGAAGTATCTGTAATCAGCAGTCATGCTTGAAAATCTTGGCCTCAGACTTTGTTTTTTTGTAGAGCCTTGTGCCAAATAACATGTAAGCAAATAAAATGAAATTTTCAAGAATTTATAGCACTTTCAACAAATACAGAGGTTTATCTTTCAGGTCAAAACCCAACCTTAGATACCTACCCACAGGAAATAAATAAAGAAATATTATTTCTCATTTGAGTCTGTCAGTTCCTGAAGAATTTTCCTGAGAACTTTAGGCATGTAGCTACTGACTCTAAACGTCTTCAGGATATGACCATAGCCTACTGCTAAGCTATATGTAAGGTACGTTTAGGGTGAACTCTTCTTTATTTTGACCTGAGCTTTGACAGAACTAAGTTTTACTGTAACAAGAAGTACCAACATCTGACTAGCTATTAGCCCATGCAACCTAAGCCCTGTTGCAGCCCAGCTACTGTGAATGGATAAAGCAATGATTTATCAGTGGAGATAGGGTGGCACTTATGTGAGGGTAGGTTCTCTCCTGCTAAAATAAACACACAAGTAGGTTGCTAGTCTGTTATTGTAGAGATTATTCATCTTTGGGCATGAGGTGCACTGAGAGATTACTGTGTTTACTTTTTCTTTGCTTTAACTGTGCTAGAGCTTATAGGAAGGGAGCTAGCCATGGCATAGCTGGGATGCTCACTAACATAGGCATGCCGGATATTTTAATAGAGACGGAAGGAGATTATGATTGCCCTATATACAGCTAGCCAAGATCATAATCAACTAGCTAGCAACAATAACCTGCCAGAACCCAGCAAACCTGTCAGCCTCACACTTGCAGTCCCCAGGCCATCTATGGGATAATGAAATGGGCTAATCCAAGAAAGCTAATGTCTTCTGCTTTCCCAAACAAGACTGCTCCCTAATGAAAGGAGAAACATTTGTCTAGGTATGGGTCAGAAAGGAAGAGAAGGGATGGGAAGGTAAGGCAAGGCCAAGCAAGGCAGGGCAAGCAAGAAGGGGGAATACTCAAAATCAATCATACATCTCTGACTTTCGAATCTTCTGTAAGCAAAAATATCTTACTTTCAGATTATTCTTAAATAATTGTCTTTACCTTGAAAAAAAAAAAAATCACCCTTTTCTTTCCCTCACAATACCACTTAAATATATGCTCAGTGAGGACTACTTGTTTCTCCAAATGCCTGTTTACATGTTCAAATAATTGCTGTTTGTTAAAAGATGTGTTAAGATACTGAAGTTTCTAAACATGTTTTATCAAGTGAAGGAGATTTGAGACAAAACCAACTGGATTACTCCTGCATTTTTGTAGTTAGGGGACTAATATGTTTTGTTCCATCAATGTGTCCACTTTACATTATTCAGCACAAAGCTTTTTGAAATAAGAATCATGGGAATATCACAATATAAAGGAAAAAGGTACAAATAACAGCTTCATAAACTGAGAAATGTACATAAATAAATCATGTAGATGGGGGCAGTTTGCTTAGCTGGCAAGAAAAAAAAATATGGAAAATCTGCTTGTTAAACAATAACCACAGAGTGTGCTTTTATGATGTTTTTCACCACAGTAATTCATATTAGAGATAGAAGCAGTTGCACATTAAATAAAATCATTCAGCATTGTTCTTCTCACATTACAAAGAGCTGACTTATGTTGTTTTTAGATGCCTCCCATTAGAAAGTAAATATTCCTCTGATGTTGTACATTTCAGAAAATTTAATAAAGATGAACTGTAAATAAAGTCGCAGGGAGATTTCAGACAGTTTTATTAGCAGATTGTTGAAAAGAAGAGAAAATTAAATACAGTAACAGTAAACGTGGTTCTCACATCGAAACCAGGCTCAAATAACTAGGCTACCATAGAAAAATTTCCAATTCTTGCATTATGATGTAAAAACAGATTTTTGTACAGTTTTTGTACAACAAAATTCGTAATAACCTTTTTTTCATTTTTAGAAAACTTTAAATATATAGATAAAAATAGACAATTTTCATAGGTCCTACATGAAGATGAGTATGTTCTGTTCCAAGGGCTTGCATAGAGCGCAGATGTGGTTATAATATAGAACAACTAGACATTAATATCTTTAAGATTACAAAAGCATATAAACAATAACATGAGCACAACCTTTCTTCATAATCTATGCCCCCTCTCCCACCCCCACTCCCCCCCCCCAAAAAAAATCCAAATCAAAACTCAAAAACAAAATACCAACCCAAAAACTGTATAACTAAAGAGGGGCAAAAAATTCAACTTACGGTAACATCTCATGGTCTGTAATATTTACACTGTTTTTAGCAAGATTCTTTCTAAACATCCAGCTTATAAATTGGTTCCCCCTTACTTCTTAACATTTCCATTTATGTACCAAGCCAAACACTGAGGCATTCCCAAAGGTCTTGAAAGTATATACTGTAAAACTACTAAACCTACTTACAGGTGACTCTATGCAAGGAGCAGAGCAATGGTAGATGCTACTACATATTTCAGTTGTAGGCTTTTAATTCTCTTTCAGATATGAATGATTCGAAAGCTTGCCACAAATCCATCTAACTTTACAGCTGTTAACCCTTTAAAGACTGCATATGAAAAAACTGGAGTACAGAATCCCATATGTGTTCAAGCAACTATGAAACTTATAAAAGAATCATGGTTATAAAATAATATCACTACAAAGTATTAGGTAACAATATTTAATGAAAAATATTGCTCAATATTTCTTTAAAAAAAAAATTACTGTGATGTGAACTTGTATATACATCTTTCTACTGTTAAAAAAGGATTGTGGTGGAGTAAATATGAACTGCACAAAATAAAAGTGTACCAGTATTGCAAGGAAGACCTACAAACTATAGAAGCTCAGTGCTAGAGATTAAAAAACATTAGATTTTCTTTTTTTGACAAAATAACATTAATATCCAATCGGAACTATTTTTAAAGAGATATTTGCTTTAAGTTAGGCATCTTAGACATTTAAGGTTTTGATATGTTTCCATGTAATAAATAATATTTTATACGCATAAAACATTAGATGAAGAAAGCATAATCACAAAACTTACAGTAATAGCACTGATTCACAAAATCAGTCTTTAAAGGGGTAACCCAAAAGTACGCAAAGCAAAGAACATAAATTTAGTAATGTAATAAGCACTGTGTTGCAGCTTACTTCCAGTTATCAGCACAAAGGTGAAAACACACATTGTAGCTTTCATAAAGACAGCGAAAGTAACACATAACCACCTACCCCTAAGACAAGGCAGGAGGGACAACAGACTCCAACTGTATCACTCAGTTCTACGTGGAATTGGACTGAAACATCAAGTGTTTGTTAGGTTTTCTTTTTTTAGCAACATTGACGTAATATGACATTAACATATAAAAATATTTCTGGCATTTTGACTTACTGCTCAGCCACAGTCCATCCTTAAAAGTGCACTAATCAGGGCACTAACCAGGGCTCAATATACAAATAAAAGTAGCTGATACAGAATTCTGACTCGATACCAGATGCTTAAGATCTCATTCAGTAATACTGTGACTCCAGGACAAATATTTACATGCCTGCATGCGTTAAAACTAGAAAGGTGTCTTTCTGACCAACAGGGTGACAAAACAATATTATCTAAAATTTTCATTTCCTAAACTCTAGATTTCTACTGCATACATAATACCTTCCTTGTGTGATTTGTGTTATATACTGTACATGTGACCAACAGTTTGATAAGAAGCAAAGTCTTTTATTTCATAAACCCCTGCCAGTTTACAATGAGAAATTATTACTCTTTTTATAGTATTTTTTTTATTTTAGGAAACGAGACTTTGTGAACAGGAAAACAGTTTGTTTACATTCAGCATTTCTTTTCACTTACACAAAATTCCATTTCACTTAATGTAGTCTAACACACATGTGTTGGTCTCTTGGAAAGCATGTGGAAAAAATGTCTTTAGAAGAAAACCCACGATCATAGTTTGAAAACTGAATGTATCAATTTTTTTCTTTTACCTTTTTTTTTCCTTTTTTTTTTTTTTTTTAATAAGAATCCTCTTATGCCCTCTGTAAGTTCATTTCTGAGCTGTCTTGCTGGTTTCGGTATGATATAACAGTCTATAAGTGTACTTGGACACCACTGGAAGGATCATTTGATGTGCTCAAATATAGAATCATCAGAGGAGGACAGAGTCTGCATTCCTTGAAAAAGGGAATACTCAGCCTTGTTCTGACCCGCCTGTAATTTTGGATACAATAGTCCGGCGCAGAGATGCAGGTTTTCACTGTAAGAAGAGTGCTACTGTACATTTACAAACATTCTCTAGATCTCCGGGTTGAGCCACAGGAGATAACCAAAGGAGGACACTCTTCAGAATTCTTTACATTTTTGAAGAACATTGATAAATGAAGTTGAGGAAGTTGCCTTGAAAACACTTAGTTTCCACAGAACTCCTTATGAGCCAATGTCTTACTGCAAAGTTCTTTACCGTAGCACAGGTATCTT
>NW_008606137.1:14739-34295 GCF_000691845.1 Merops nubicus | reverse complement strand
CAGCAGGAAAAACTCAATACATGACAGTAGTTTTCAAATAAAGTCTTCCATCTAAAATATGAAAAACAAACATTTGCTTTATATATTTATACCTCCAATGAATCGAAAAGAGGAAAAAAACCCAAAGATTTAAAACCTCAGCAGAAGTAGTCCTCCCATAAATCTGTAAAATGCCATCTATGGTGCTTTATGTTTAAAATATCAAAAAAAATATAAGCTGAATATCCTCATTGCAATTTCATCTGACAGCAGTGAAATTACCTCTGTTAAAAATTACCCACACTTTGCAAGTTGTGACTACTGTAACACCTTCTAAAGCTTTAATGTATGCTGCACTCATATCAGTGCTGGGGCACTAGGAATGTAGGTGGAGCCCCTGTGCATGTGTTTTTACTGATATGCAAACTTACGTGAACAGTGTTGAGCAACAATTATTCCCTTCATGGTTGCATGCAAAAATCTTCTTGCATGCAATCGTTAGTACTCCCATCACTAAAGGCATAGCTCATACTTTCTGGTTTAGCTATGTTGTTAAATATACCATGTAATGTAACCATTGTGCACATTTGTAGCTATTTATATAGAACCCAGTATAGGATATTTAATCGGTATCAGTGAAGTATAGCCTCCTTCCCCCATAAATGAGATTAACTGAACAATTACTATGTTAAAGATGTAAGCACATCTCTATCAACATTTTTTCCACCCAAGTGAGAAGCATATATTTAAGTGAGATATGTGTGATGGAGAGGGAACATGAGAAACAATAAGCTCACCTAGCCAGTAACTGTTGATCTATAAAAAATTGAAGAGAACATATTTTCATTTAATTTACAAATATAAAACAAACTTTTCTCCACTGAGGACATGAACATCTTATATGCCTCTATTCTCATAGCAACACAAAGTTTTTATTATTTTTGTTTTGTTTTGTTTTGTTTTTAACAGGAAACAGACAGAAAAACTTCTTAGTTTCCTGACTGCAGGATAGAAAGTGAGTTTTCCCTTGTGAGTAAAGCACATTATGAAGCACATTATGAAACATGCTGGTCCTCCACAGTGCATAATTACAAAACACTTTCCTGCCTCTTCTCCCTATTTTTTTTTTAATGTTCCTAGCGTTTTTTTTTTTGCAGAGTGGATGACAACTTTCCCACCACTTAGGAGTGTTTCCACTCAGAACCATTTCCACATTCTCTTTGCTCTTTACAGTCTTTGTGCACTGAAGAGAGATATAAAGAAAATGAGTAAGTCCTTAACTTAAAGACTTTTTACTCTTATCTGATGCACGAAGAGCAACCAAAATGCTTATGGGAATTAAACTTAAAACTGAAGGCCTGGTAAATCATCTCAAAAGAAAACCTGCATCAAGTACAGGATAGCCAGAGCCACTACTGGCTATATAATTCTCCCAAACATATTGAATAAACACAATAGACATTTACAGCACTAAAGCTGTCTGGATACCTCTGTAGGAGAATTACTCTGCATATATACCAGCACTTTGGCTATCCTAAATGCACACTTGCTAATGAGTGCTATGCATAATTCCCACACCTAAACATTAAGATAACCTACAGTCAGTATCTTGTATTTTATTTTACTATAGTAGGTCTCCATATACCTTTTAAAATAAAATATTTATTAAAACATATTCTCAATTAAAAATATAGCTGTAGGAAGCAGAATCCTGGTAGCAGCCAACAAAAGAAGAATAATCTGCAGAGAATAGCAGCATGTTTTCAAAAGCCAGCCCTACTACACTGCTTAAGGACCCAATCTGTCAATAGGGAGGTTTTTTACTTTTAATGGAAGATGTCATCAGATCCTGTATTCTGTATCCCCAGACAAAGGACAATAATAGAAATTAGCAGGTTTACAAAGCACCCTCCTTACAAAGTAAGATAATATTTGTTTATATAAATTAAAAATATATATGAAATATATATACAATGAGCATAAATATTCCTGTTCCTCAAATAACTATATGATGGAACATTGAAAGTGTAACTAAATCATCTGTATTGACAATAGACTTAACATACAGGAACTCAGCAGCTGATCTAATATCATTGCTAGGCTTATTGTAAAACAGACATATTCTCTATTAATGTGTTTGACTGATTGCCCTAACATATGGGAAAACGCAGCAGGCATTAGGCACATCAAATTTAAAATAAGTCCTGTCACGTTATGTTATAGACAAAGCAACTCCATGATTAAGGAGTTCAAAAGTTGCTAGGAATTGTAAAATATTTCCTTTATTTTCTCAAGATTAGTCTTGAAAGAATAAGGTGCAAAATAAACAGCTTGCTTTAAAACCTATAGTGTCAATATGGAAAAAAATCACAGTATCTGTGGAACTACGCACTACCCTCTCCAATCATGAGTTTGGGAGAAGATGGAGATACAATTTCTTTAGGGTCTGTACTTTTGTTCCAATATGCTCCTCTGTGTAGCTGAAAAGTTTGTGTAGCCACTCATGAAGAACACACACCCAGGTCATAGCACTGTGTTTCAGAAATATGAAGACTTCAGCCCATGCTAGGAAAACCAGAGGCAGCTCACAGCTCTGCAGAGGAATGATAACCTTGCGTCATGATGTGGTGACCCAATACAATACCTATATCTGACTGTGGTCCCTCTTCCTTTCCAGACTCCTATTCCCTTCTTCCTAACCATTTCTCTCAATTCTCATTCTTCAGAGGTTCTTCTGAAAGGACTGGAACTTCTCAACGTTGCCAAAGCCACTGGAATCACTTCACCTCTAGGTGTAGCCAGTGTTCCTATCTGAACACCAGTGGAGCATTACCACTGATAGGCCTTCATGATCTCGAGGTTAAAATCACAGCCAAAACCCACAAATCATGAGGGTGACTGATGATCAGCAAATCAAGCAAGCTCATCCTCTGTAAGTCAGTGTGAAAATGCCACTAGTCTTAAATCCCAAATCATAAGCACACCTCTGCTTCCTGCCTCCTGATCAGCTTTTAAGTTATATATGCATGATGCATTACTTTCTATTGTTGACATATGCAGAATTTGTCTAGCTGCATAAAACAAATACAGAATATGCTACGTAAACAAACATATGCATACAGACATATACTACACAAACACAAACATGCACAACGTTTTCCAAAAATGTTCAGAAAGCTGGAGTATATTTTCAGCCTACTGAAAATTGTTGATCTATGATAAAGCTTCCCAAATTTACATAGTTATATACAACAGAAATACAGAAAACTCCCTTTCACTCTTAGGAAATCAAGCAAAACCACAAACTGGGAAAATATCACTAAATTTCTAAATAAAACCATGCATGATTAGCAGATTGTCATCTGTTTTAATTGCTCTTTTGCAAATGGCAGTGTTCAGCAAGATCACACAAACTCATGCTAGTAACCCAGACTGAAAA
Organism: Merops nubicus; assembly: GCF_000691845.1. Classification (NCBI taxonomy): domain Eukaryota; kingdom Metazoa; phylum Chordata; class Aves; order Coraciiformes; family Meropidae; genus Merops; species Merops nubicus. Next base: position 30,877 of record NW_008606137.1, on the reverse strand, counting down.
TGCCACTACTCCTAAATCTCATTTGGTTTTATCTGTGGACTGATATGACAGAAATTCTAGCCAGAGTGAGGGAGTATTTGGTTTAGATCAACACTTTTTAATTAACCATCATTTTGAGGTTTTTGAATGAACATGCCCAAATAGTTAAAAGGTCATAAATGTTATTAAAAAAAAAAAAACAAATGGAGCTGACATAAAAGTTTGCAATGCTAGAACAAATCATATGCCTTGAAATGCATTCCCACAGAGATGTCAGCTGGGGAATGATTCACACCAGTGTTCTGCAGGCAGCTTGTATTAAGTATCTCCATGGGCCCAGCATTTTCTGAGATAAAAACGTAAACCCACTCAAACATTATTTCTACTAATATGCACCCTTCTAAAGTGACAAAAATCTACAATGAAATGTTAAGTTTGGTCTTAGGTTGCAAAATAAATAAATCAGACATTAAATGGTAATGCCTGTATTTCTGCCACTCAGTGCAAGTCACACTGGGGCTGTTTGCCATCTAAACACATGATATTTTAGTTTGTATTCTGAGAGCTGCTTTAAAAATAAACAAAGCAACAGTGATCACCATGACTATTATAAAAGCATACTGCTGTCTTTGGGTTTATGAAAATCTGCGAGTCAACATCAAAGGTGGTCTCACATCTGTATTCAGTCAATTGCTATCATAGAAAAGTCTGCTGAAGAAAACTCTGCTTAGAAACAAGATAAAGTGTTTCCTATAGTCAAGAGCTTTGAGAAAAAACATAACCCAAAACCAACCAACCAACCAAAAAAATATGATAGCATGTCACAGAGAGCTAGTAAAACCCACAGAGTCCCGGTGAAAAAAAGAAAAAAAAAAAGTCAAGTAGTGTATGAGCAGGAAAATGAATGATAAGATCTGAGCTCTCAGTGGGAACTTTGGAAAGTTAGGTTGTCAAGCTTTGCATAATTTTGTGCTAATTTATTATTAGTTGTTATTTTTGATGATCCTAATATGTAAGCTATAGAATAGTAAATGCCAGTCCATGAACTAGGAACTCTTACATCAAAGTAGCCCAAATTTTAGTCATTAGAGTCATTACATTAATATCGTTTTGTCAAATATGTACAGGCCAGTGATATAAGCTGGCCTTCACTCAAAACATGTCTTAAGGATATTTGAGTGGTGGATCTATTAATCTGTTTCTGCTTTCAAAAGATTCAGGCTGATTTCTCCCTCATTAATAAGAACACAGTAAATAAGGACAGAAACTTTGCTACCACATCTTTCCTTAGAAAGGTAAAGCAGTGTTAGCTGAGATCTCTAGGGAATATAATGGCACAAATAATAAAAAACCTACCACCAACACCAAAAAATCCCACATGTGTATATTTATTTAATTGAAGCTATAGGTTATTGGCTCATAAAAATCCATATGAAGTCCATCTCTATGGTTGATGACTGAGCTGGCCTGAGCATAGAGTCCTTTTAAAATCACATGTTGCAACACAAAATCCCCAGGACTAGCCCATGTGCTCACAAAAGATGGCAGACTTCCTACTGAAATTCAGTATATACACACTGTTACCACACCCTACAGCCATTAAAACCTGCTAACTCCACTTCTAGCAAGCTGAGGCAATTAGGAAGCATTTCTGACTCTGTACAACAAAGGCTGGCATGGTGAGTAACTGAAATTACTTCTAAGTTAGTGTAAAATGTATTTTCTAACTCAATAATCCTTATGGTTCTTTTCCTAGACTTTATATAAGCTAGAACATTAGAGTGAAAAATATTATGCTCCACCCTCAGTCCAACAGGTTAAAAGAAATAAAATATTTGTGTCACTAAATAGGGCTACTTGTCTCTAAATAAAAGACAAGCTGCTCACATGTGCTAAAGAACATAATAAACTGTGTTTCCTGTAAGGAAGTAGCTTTATTGAAAATGGCAGCTATTTTTTTCAGTTGTTTCCAGGCACCTGTAATCTAATGAAGTTTGTTGCTTTCAAAGAGCAGTTGTACGTGCATGCCCAAATGCACACAACCTCTTCAGCCCAGAGCTGATAAAAGCATCTGCAAGCCACAGCTCAAGCATATTTAAATTGTATAACTGGTTGGTTTATTTGTTTTAATAAGATGGGGTAAATGTGAATCACAGTGTACTTCTAACCTTTCATTCAACCTGATGTTTTAATCATTTGGAGGAAGAGAAACAAAACAAAAGAAAGGGATGGCAAACAAACGGTAATGATTCATGGGATATTTGTTAAGACAGCAATGGGAAGTCAAAATAAAAGAAAGCATATTGTGACAGATGGAAAGGATCTTGGTCAAACTGTAACCCTTCTTCAAAAAACTTAAAGGAAGCAGCTATTTAATGGAGAAATATATCTTTGTATACACTTCATGCATTTTATTCAAAATCGGCACAAAAGAGAATTTATTTTCCACTGGAGCAGGAAGACAAAAATGGGAGTCTAGTTTTTTAATCATGGGAAAATAATTCATATGATGAAGCTGAGTCTTTTTGAGAGTTTTCAGAATGCAACTTAGAACATAAAGCACAACTTTTGTAAAGTGCAGTAATGAAATCACCTGAACACAACTTTCTATAATTTTCCTGATAAAATGAAAAACAATATATTTTGAGATGTTGTCCTTACATAGTTACTGATAGCAAAAGTAGGTCATGTATTGGAGACCATGGATAGAACCACTGCCCCCTTCCCAGGTAGCAGAGTACAGGAGATGTAGGAAAGCAGACTCCTGTTGAGGCTTTGAAATTTGAGTAATTTGTTCTCTTAAAAAAGTGCTTATCCAGTTTTTATGCAAAGATGGGTGATTTCACACTGCATGTTCAATAAACTCATGCAAATATGAAGTATGTAAACATATTTGGCCAAACACTATGTTAGTTTGCCCTTTGTATAACACCAATAAATTAGTTTCAAATTTGCATATTGTTATTAATCACACACCTTTCATTTCTCTACTTAACATTCATGTATAAATATATTTGTGTTAATACTCAGTGTAAATATTCAGGAGACTGAGATGTTCAAGTCTTTCTTCTTAAAACAATAATTTATTTTTAGGAGATTTTAATTCTACATCTGAGTTTCCAGACATAAACCTAAAACATAGATATATAAAAAAGAGCAAGCGCTTAATCACGTTTTATGCAGTTATTTTAACTATTGAACTGTCAGGATCTTCCTTCAGTAATTTTATCATATATTTCAGTCACAAATATATGTTTTCGTTATATCACTGAATACTCTGGAAGCAAGTTAAAGGTCAGCAATTTGGTGTTCAGTAAACTAAGAAAGTGAGGGACTACCTGAATGTGTCACCTTCTATTATTTAAAGATCACATAGAACACAGAGCTTGCCATTTTGAGCACTGAAAAGATTGAACTGGCAAGGTGAGAAATTCTTTGAAAGAAATAGATTTTAAAAAAATCATACTGCCTTTTATTGTTGCCTTATGAACTTAGCAACCATTTTTCTATTTGTACAAACAGAACAAAAGCACAAAAAAGACAACAGAACTGATTACTTACAAGCACTGAACATGAGTCACTAAGGCATTTTATTTTTTAAAAAAATTAAAATATTTTTTTAAAAAAAGAAAAAAAAAAACTTCAAATGAAGAATCATGTGGAAAATTTATTATAGTATGAAGTCACAGTTAAATACCATCAGCTTGTGAGCTTCCACAGATCACTGTGTTTAGCGCTGTTCGTAACACTGTGTGGATAATTTTTGTGCTGCACAGTCTGTCCTGCATTAAACAGTTTTAAGTCTGACAGAAGGTATGCTTTATTTGCTATCGTATTTTCAGAAACATAAACAACTTCTTAAAATTATCTTTTTAGCAAGCCAATCAACAAGCAACCTTGGATTTGATAGCATAAAATTGAGAGATGAGTATTGGAATGTGGTTTCTGCATGATATCTTTTATTTTTTTCTTGTAAAGTCTTGATGGCAACAGAAATTACTTTTTAGCCTCATTTGCCTTCTTTTCACTTTTCTCACTTTTTAGTGCTTTGCTCAAACAATCACTTTTTTACATTAAACAATCACAACATACCTTACATACAAAATATCAATCATAAAGTTAATCTTCAAACAGGTTTAAAAAAAATTTTACTCCCTGAAGAGGAAAAAAATGTTCGTCGACTAGAAATCTGAATAAAATATAATAGGTCAGCATTTGTTGGAGCTTTCAGCAGTTTTTGCTTCTGAGTTAAGATCAAATTACAGGAAATACTGATGCAAAAGCATATACAAGTTAGTAGTTTTTAAAAACCACTCTCCACACACACAGAGAGAGAAACACACAGATCCTTTCCATCACCACTAATAGCTAACACTATTAGCATGACATGTGTTTACAACTACAGATTTTTTATGAAAGACTGGAAAAAGTAATACTGGTCATGATTTTTCTATTAAGAATAGTTGTGGCCATGGTTAGTACTAGCAATCTACTCTTCCCACCACCAGACAGTGTGATGTTCATTTCCTTCAGCATCGACAAAGTTTTTATGAAGATGAGCTCTTCTAAAGTATTATCTTTTCTGGAGCTTTACCCCAGACCACCTTTTAAAACACAAGAAAAGACTTATCTAATACCTACTCCTACATAGAGCATCTCTTCTGACTCACAGAATCACAAACTAACCTCACTCATCTCTACAAGCTACTTCTTTTCTAAACAAATGGCTTTCGTTTGATGTAATGCCCCAATAACTAAAAGGCAGTTTAGTGTTTTGTTGGTTTTAAGATTACACTTAAACCGCACAATTAATAGGAAAGTATGATCTGGCTTTTCCTTAATCCCAGTTACTGAGATATTTCAAATGCTGCAGAAGCTACTGGAAAATAGAGGCCATTTAAAGAAAGCATTTAGCTTTACTACTTACATTAACCTGCATACATCAATTCCAGAATATGTGGAATCCTTTTCTAATATCAACATCACTTTAACACATCTTTCTTTAATACCCAACCATCTTTGTTCTCCCGTGTGTGCTTAAACAGAGTAACAGCTCAATGCAAAAACATGAAGAAATAGTCACATGCTGAACAGGAAGCCACGAGACTGTAAAATAAATGGATTGCACAATAGCAAACTTATGGAAAATCTATTAAGGATGCCTGGGATGTCAAAACATAAGCCATATAAGCTTGCTGCTTTTAGGAATTTTGTACAAAAGCAAGCCTATGGAAGACAATGGTACCAAGCAGCCAACTCCAGAAAAGAGTAAAGGTGACAGAAACCAAACCAGATGTAACTTGTTAAGAAATGAGCAATGAACTGAAATCACACATAATCTTTACTACCACACAGAAATATGAATAGACCTTAATGAAGTTGTCAGGGCTTAGCATGAGCAACACAACTATAAAACTGAAAAAAACCAGCAGCTCTCCTTAAACCTGAGGAAGACTTCAAGCTGAAAGATGTATATGGGATTTAAATGTAGTTAAATAAATTTCCTATAAGGTATGAAAAATACTAGCCTTTTAAATTACATAAAAATTCTGTTTCTGTGAAAAGTGCTAATGTTGGCTCAGGTAGATAGCTGCTTAATTCATAATTCAGACCAGTTCCCCTAATTGTAAACTTCCATCTTGAGTGTATCTTCACAGATGCATTAAAGTACTGTGTTGACAAGCCAGCCTTTCCCATTCTCCCTCAGTGGTATCATAATTTCAGACAGGTACTTCAAAATTATTATTCTACTCTCCCAGGAAAAACTCAATTAGCCTTAGGGCCAGGTGGTTTGAATTTGGCACCACTCTGTGTCTTTGCCAATGGGGATTCCTTGGAAAAAAACAGCATGTCATGACAGACTGTGTCCTGGATGCACCCCACTACAGAAATCCCAGACCATATGGAAGCAGCATGCTTTCCCTGGGAGAACTTAGCACCGTGGTCCACCATCAAGAAGTAAGCAAGGGAAAGAAGAATGGCTAAATTAAACCACAGAGCAGTCTTAACTCTGGGATCATGTGACTACCTTGGAATCAGAGGCAATGACCTGTGCAAAATATCTGAAGTGTAAAATTTTCTTGCTTGGAAGTGTGATTTTGTCAAGACAGAGAAAACGAAAAATGCTGCTTCATGATTACTTTTTTCATCTTTTTTGTTGCTGTTGCTGGTTGGTTGGTTGTGTGTTTTTGTTTGTTTGGGGTTTTTTTTTGGTTCTTTTGGTTTGGTTTGGGTTCATTTGTTTGTTTTTGTTTTCCTAAGCTTTCCACTTAAACTGTTTCTTTTCAACAGCAACATATTAATGTTGTACAAGTAGCTTGCAGGACCTCCCCTGGAACAGTGTTTAGGATTCTTGTTGGCCATGCTCAAGATAAATTTCAGCTGGAATAATTTCAGAACAGCCTACTAGTATAATACAAGGAATAGAGTCCATAACATGAAAAAAAAAATTAATTGGTACACTTATCATAGAAAAACCACTGATTATACATTAAAGAGTAAAAAGAGACACAAAATAGCTCTGTTTTCTATTGCAGGAACTCAGTTCTAGTGTAGCCTTACAATATGATGGGATTAAAATGGTCTTTAAGATGTTATTTGTGATATGATAGCCCGCAAATGCAGATTTTAAAGCCCATCTAGGCCAATCCGTATTAATGCTATGCAATTTTAGTAGGAAGAGAGGCAAGAACTGAGTATATCCTGAATATATTTGCTGAATATCTGGTCTGGTAAAACAGTCTTGGCTATAAAGTTAATTTTAGCTGGAAAATCAAAGAGAGTCACAGGTTTTGCAAGCATATGAAAAAAACCTACAGGGAAACCTTAGTTATTAATTCCTAAAATTAGCGCTCTTTTGTGCACTGAATCTTTAAGATTAAACTGGAACTATTGCCCATTTAGAACTGGAATAGAGCTGATTTTTCTGAGTTTTAATAGTGTTTTAGCATTTTAATATTTTAGCATTGGGAACCAGATTGCTTAGGATGGCATAGTTACTGCAGCAATAGTAACTGATTGTCGTAACAAATTCGATGAGAAGGTTGTAAATGGAACTAATTCTCCAGTCAGTTATACCCCCTTTATGATGCTTCCAGTATTTCCAGTGAAGCCAAGCAGTCTGATCCAGACACAATATTTTTACGTTCAATTCATCAACATACTGTTCTCCCTTGAATGGCTAAGAGTGTATATATTTGAGTCAGACTGTAAAGCTAAAAATGAGAGCAAATTATTGCTGCTTTTTATTTTATGTTTGTATTCAATACAGCTTGATTACTTGAAAGGACTTGTAGCCAGCATATTGCAGTACGAAACAATATCATGAAAAATACATGGCTTTTAATGCAAGGGTTGCACCAACAGTTTGTCACAGGCAAAATCTGCAGAATCAACAAAGAGACCAAGTAAGGCAAAACTTGAATTATCTAATACAGCATTTCATATTTCTAACAATCTCTAGTCTAATTTCATGCACATAAACCAGCACTGTAAATTTTTTGATCCTGACTTTGTAACACTTTGTTTCCAAGGCAAGCTGTAGCACTTTGTGATCCATCCTTTCTAACATCCATGACAAAACACACTATTATCCTATTGCTGCTTTTCCTAAGCTACTAGAGGCTGCATCACTTTTAAAAAATAAAGCTGACAAGAATATAATAGAAAAAACATTCCTTTTACCATTACTGATACACACTGTGTTTCTCAACTAGGAAAAACAAAATGACATCACATTATCATTATATATGCTGCTGTCTCCCAGGATGTCCTTCAGGTGTTATGGAACCTTACAATGACCAAAATACTTCCTGTGAAGGGTTGAAAAGCCAAAGAGTTCTTTTTAAAGCTAGCAGTCTATTCTATAGAATAGATTTTCCTCTTTACAAGCCAGCTGGCAGTTCACTGGAAGAATACTTATTATAGATGTATGCTGACAGCAAATTTTAGCTATAGATGGAACATGGTGCTGGCTAAGTATTCCGTCCAAATGTGTTAATTTTAGTTCCACTTCCTCTATACTTCCTTTTCTTAGCTGATTTATTTTCTTTTTTTTTTTTTCTTTCATACGAACTGGAGATACTAATAGAGATGGGTCAAATTAAAAATCAAATCCATGGCAAAGCTGAATGCTTGAATTATACAAAGCCTAAATTGTTTTATGTTGTCAGTCTTAGCTATATCAGTATAAAAATAAGTACTGGTAGAAAATACTATTTTTAGAATTAAAATAGATTTGGCATAGTAATTGGTTGCTTTGGTGGTTTACAATAAGGCATTTATATGACTATTATAGACATATTAAGAATTTTTCTTAAAATAAAATACTGGAAATATTTCCTATTTCTGAAGAACATAAAAATGCTTCATCTTATTTATTTTTTCATTATACTGGCAAAGAGAATGGTCAGAAACTAAAATCTCTGGCCACTTTAAACCACTGGATGCTCAGCAACTTTAAATTAATACAGCTTTAGTGATGGACATGATATCTTTTTTCATTGTATTTTTTCTTTTTTTTTTTAATAACTGACATAAAAGTAATACAGCAATTGAGTTGGAATGATATTTAAGGAGGGCAGTTGCCTTCTTAACACTGTTCAAAGTGCTGCCTGCCTGACACAATGTCACCATACAGTTTTATTTACATTTTAGGTTTAACTTCTTGCTTGCCTCTTTAATAGATTAAGTGAATGTTGAACTATCATTCTTTTTAACAGGACTTCTGACCCCACAGTTAGTTTAAGATTATAAAAGAGAGACTGACACCTATTACATCAAAATGCTGCCACACAGTAATATACCACTTTTGATCTAACACAGAAAAATTATAAGTCAGCCTATTAATTTTTTCTCATATGAAGATCTAGACAGGCTGTCTTTGCACAAAATTATGGCTATCAGGTATTTCCTTACTAAATCCCATGAAATATTTTTCCATCTATTTTTCTGTACCAGATTTGAAACTAACTATAATTAGTTGATAATAGTTGTAAATTGCTTTATCTTGCATTGCCTCTATTCGCCACTTTTTAAACTCATGAACTAACCCCACATCATATACAAACTCCTGCAGTTAGTTTGTATCGGTCACCAAATAAAAATATACAAGCAGAAGTTAATAACATAACTGAATTTCTATTGTGCCTTTCATCCAAGATCCAGAATACTTTACAAACACGAATTAAGTTTCACAACACCCTTGTGAGATACCAAAGCATTGGTGCTGCCATGAAGAAATCAGTAGGTAAAGACTGCATAAAGATTCGGTATGGGCTTAAGGCTTGGGTTAAAAATGCACTGAAGCATGCAAAATGAGCTATTCCTTTATCATTCAGCAGCAAAACATCAGACTTAAAGCATATAAGCAGCCCAACCAAACGCCACCATTTCAATTGTGAAATTGATATTATCCACTCAATATTTGTTCACTGCAAAATGTGAAATGAGCAAAGGCAGTGACTCTTCAGCATATACTTCTTGTGACTGTCACATGCTACATTTATCATTTGCAAACAGACTGTCTTGGAGGATAATTACAACCCTTGCTACAAAATGCATTTATTGTATGGAAAACCAAACCAAACAAAAATCCCACAACAACAAAAAAAAGAGAGAATACTTTCTCACCTCCAGAAACAGAATTCAGCTTTTCTGGAATGCGAGTGAGTTTACTACATTTGTTAAAGCACTAGGGTACTCTAGTTGTACTGCTTCCATAGACACCTACTGTATGAAGTGATGAACTGTACTATAGATGTTTCTCTCCATTCTTTCCACGCAGGGTCAAGGGTGACAAGCACACATGTAGATGTCTACATTGTAGACTTCTATGATTCATTAGGTTAATTCCAGCCCATGTTTTGTTTGCAAGGGAAACTACATTTAAATGGAGAAACATATACTAGTTGTTCATTACAAATTAGTAATATAGTAATACAGTTGAATGTAGCAATACAGTTGCAGTAAAATAATGCAACTACATTAGTAATACAATACCATTTTCCCTTCTAGACCTTCATGATACTTCCCCTATCTCTTTTTCTACTGCTCAATTTATGTCCATTTTTGCTCTTATTTCAGAGTTTTTGGAATACTTCTTTAGACTCTTGTTCATGCTTTGTACTTTTCCTGTTAGCATCCAACTGTAATAAATGCTAAACAAATCAGGATTAATGCAGAATTCAAGTTATCCTTTCTACATTTGAGGGCAATGCTTTATTCAACTTTCAGAACTGTCCAGTGTGGAAACATTACAGAATTATACCAAGCAGAAAAGGAATTGTCAGGCATGGATATTTTTTCCAGAAGCGATGCACAATTACTCATTTCCAACACCAACACTTACAAGAAGTGACTGAAATGCAGCTGCTCATAGTGTGTTTACTGTCACAAGTGATGTTGGAATTCTGAGGCAAGCAAAAAGGAAAACACACAACAGATGAGATTCATCACATTAACTTCAGACACCTGCACTGTAGATAGCTGTGTTTCAGCTGGTTTTGTAGATTCCCTTTATAATCAATGAAGAAACTTGGAAGTTATGATTCATTTTCTTCAAAGGGAGAGATGTGTCTATTACTCTTCATTGACTTTAATAGTAGTCCAGCCAAATGGCTCAGATAAAGACATCTACCCCACAAATGTGTGAAGTGAAACATATCCCTCCCACTGATAGTGGTTGGGTATTTTATAGATAATTACATTGCCTCAGCAGCTATTACACACCTTCATAATACACAGCAATATCTCTACTGCCATTATGGTATCAACAAAGTTCCACTATATCTTATCAGTTGAAAAAATTATAGGATAATGTAGTAAAGAATATATGACACTGCATGCAATCTTGATAGCTTAAACATCACATTTCTTAAATTCATTTATACAATGAGTGCTGTATCTTAAAGCACTCTTAAACAGCTTCTACTTTTCTATCTCTGCAGGGCTGGCTTTCTAAGGTATTGCATGTCCACAATGAATTCAAACACATTAATGTGTTTATAAACTCCTTGTGCAAGGTTTTAAGCATAAGCAGGCATACTGAAAATGAGTGCAAATCCCACTGTGCTGTTTCATCGTGCAAATTTAGTTTCTTTGTATTCTCAATCTGCAATCATTTCCCTATTCCCAGTATACTATTATTCCAATAATATTGCACTTATCCTTGGAAAAAAAAAAAAAAAAAAAAAGAAACTCCATTTCACAAATCTTACTATGCACACCGTTAACATTCTGTAGAGAAGCTATTTTATTTTAACCATACTTTTCTATTCTTTCTCCACAGACTATTTCCAGCAATATTAAATAGCTGATACACTACCTTGGAATTCTAGCTAGTCCCCTTTTTAAGTAATAGCCTTCACCTTTTGTTCCCCAAAAACAATCTCTTACACATATTCTTTTTAACAGAAATAGCTTTCTGCAAAGTACTTCATTTCTTTTCAGCTCCTCACTTTTCCATATTCAAATTTTGCCCAAAACTTTAATATTGATCTTTTTGCACTGCATATTCTCATTCTGGATGTCTAGTTATTTTGGATATTGTCTTGAAGTTGCTGTCACCACAACTTGTCATTTAAGTAGGTACTCTGCCACTACTGTCCTTTATAACTGGTCTTGTCATCAGTCTTACTCTAGGTTCAGTCACTACATGTCAGGCTGTGACTCACAAGCTGTTTTTTCCTCAACTGTTAGTCTAGCAGAGTCTAAACTAACCCCATACCATGTACAAGCTTCTACAGTATTTTAAATTTTCACCTATGTCATTAGTCTCTTTTTCTGTACATAATATCTGTTCTAGAAAAGCTGTTATGCATTGCAGATTGACAATAATAATAATAAAAAAAAATGTTTACCTTGTCATCCATACTTGTAAAATATAAAACATAAGTATCATAAATTAACATGAAATTGAAGTAATTTAAAACCCCTTGAAAACTTTTGATAGAGTGAATAGGGATTTCTCAAATTTTAAATGTTGCTGTAGTCAAAATGACACAGAATGTGCAATAACGTGTTTGTTTTTCAGACACTGTAGGTCTGAAGAGATTTTTTTGTATACTTCAATTACAAAAACATTTAAAACATACAAACTTGTGCAATTTTTATTTTAATGAAGATGAGAAGTTCATTAACGAAGATAAATATTTCATTAGATGTTAAATAAAACAAAGAGATTTTTTGGCTTCTCTCAGCACAAAATTCCTTTGAAAGATTAATTAATACATGCAAATTATGCAAATTAGACCCATGCAAATATTTTATGAAGACAATTAAGGGAACCATTAATTACTGCTTTTTTTGCTTCAGTGAGATTCATTCATTTAATTTTAATTTCACTTTAACTGTTTTGATGTATAATCTTGCAGCTAAGAACTTTATCTTTCCTAGTGGGTCACTTAAACTTATAAATTTCATCAAGTGAGCAGCAACAGAAATCTGTAAGGATATTCTCTGGGCTATGTTTAGTATCAAGAGAAATTTTTGACACAATGCACTCCTCGAAACTGCAAAACTGGAAGGGAATGTGAGCTCATTCTTGGACAAGGTTCAACTGCTGGAAAAGCAATTAATTTGCTTTGGCTGTGCTAATATAGGGGAATTAGAAAGTGTGACACAAGACAAATAGAAATAATTAGTTCTCCAAAATGATGTTCTCATTAATATGGTTTGAACAGTAGAAATAAAAAACATTATTGTGGCATGTCTGCATTCTGTCCCTAGCCACAGGAGGTAGCAAAATGCAAGATACAGCATTTTTTCACCTTTGTAGTTTGTATGGTGGTAGCATTTATTTTTTATTGTAGGTTTTAAGAAAAGCAAGCTGTGGACCTGATCCTGTTACCTAAAACCTACTGCACTTGCACAAAGCAGGAGGGATACCTAGGTTTCTAGATTGTTTTCTCCCTGTGAAAATACGAAGCCATAAATATAACTAAGTTTTTCACAAAAATACACTCAAGTTCCTAAATTGAAATTTGATTTCAATATCTTTCATTTAAATTGTATTTTATGACAGGAAAGACACAAGGTATAGTATGATTATCCTGTAATTTAAGCTACTGTAGCAAAAGATTCCTCTATCGAAAGAGCTTAAGATATTCTGTCCAAATCTGATCACAAAAAAGAATTTTCTTCCCATAATGTGAATACACATGCATGCATTTGACAAAGTATATAGAGGTAGATTTTCAGCTGCTCTCATTCTTAACACTTATACAGGTAAAAACCACGTTTTCTACAAGCAGTGAAAATCACTAGTTGGTACTTTTTACAACAGCAGGCTGCTAGAAGGCTGTTAAGAATATTTGCTCACTTACACTGCAAATTTCTTAGCTTGTTTTGTAATTAAAGGCAACGTAACATATGGCCCCCTCAAAACATTAAACTTGTCTTTTCCCTCTGCAGGTGATGTGCCTTCCAGCTGTTTACCATGTTCCAGTTGAAGGCACCTCCCCTTGAAAGTTTTGCTGTATACATATTTTTTATCTGAAATCAGGTATAGAAGTGTAACGATTTGATTTAATTTATTTCTTCGTTAGGTGGCAATTCTACAGTATCTGACAGAAACTGATATTTTCTCTCAAAAAAACAAGGGGAGAGAAAATGTGGCCATGTCTAGCTTTATGTTTTTGATAGATAATTACTACCATTAAGAAAATTCTCAAGTGCAATTACTACAGAAGTTTAGCAAAAATATCCAAGAACATTTCTACTATTGACATTGTAGTAATTTTGTATAAACAGAATTCTGTCTTCAGGGACATTGCTGATAAGAGAAAATGTAGTGAAGGACTTTAATGCGAAGTTAAAACCTACAAAATTTTCTTTCAGCAATCATTTATTCTTTAACGATATGGATATAATACTTCCATGCCCTAAATTGGTAAGAATGTGTCAGTTAAACACATGGATGAATGATCATAACACAAAATTCTTGGAAGTACCTTCTTCCCTGAACGTCAATTCCATGGCTAGTCAAGTTTTTGTTTTTTTTTTTTTTTTTTTTTAAACTTCTATTAAATGTTTCTGTCTTTAATGATTTCTTTCTAGTCAAATCTTGGAACTAGCACCTCATTCTCTACCTCCTAGACTATTCTAGACAGGTCCTTGATAGAAGGTTTTGTTCTCCCTTTGTTAGGATCTTATTTTCCATCCATATGGCTCATTTCTTTCTCAGTTTGATTTTTTTTGACTTCTTCCTCAACTTTCTGTTTTATTTTTTCAGGGCTACAATCTTCCTACCATTGTCTCCCTCTCCATGCTTCATATCATAGAATCATAGAATCGTTTGCATTGGAAAAGACCTTTAAGATCATCAAGTCCAACCACTAACCTAACACTACCAAGTCCACCACTAAATCACGTCCCTAACCACCTCATCTGCATGTTTTAAATACCAAACACCTCCCCTGGTGCAACTTGAAGCCCTTTCCTCTTGTCTTGTCACTTGTTACCTGGGAGAAGAGACCGACAACCACCTCACTACAACCTGCTTCCAGGTAGTTGTAGAGGGTGGTAAGGTCTCTCCTCAGCCTCCTTTTCTTCAGGCGAAACAATCCCAGTTCCCTCAGCTGCTCCTCATAGGACTTGTTCTCTAGGCCCTTCATCAGCTTCATTGCCCTTCTTTGGACACACTCCAGAACCTCAGTGTCTTTCTTGTATTGAGGTGCTCAAAACTGAGCATAGTATGTGCATAGTCTAATCCATGGACAGAAATTCAGCCACCATAACCATGTTGACAATTGATATAACCCTTTGTACTGCAGGTCTACTTCCTTCTGTCTGACCTAAAGCCTCAGCCTGCTTTTCTGATTTTCTGTGTGAATGTTTAGCTGTTTTGACAATTCCAGGCTGAGAAAACAGAGCTGTTAATCATTCACTCCTTCAGATTCCTCCTCCTCTTCCCCATTACTATTCCTCTTAGTCAATACAAACCACTCTTGACCTTGTGTGTCAGTAAAGTTCAAAACCAGGGTATCATATTTGTTTGTTACTTCTGACTCTTCAACACAGTGTCTAAATTTCTTCTAAAAAGCCTCTGCCCCTCATTTTCCTGTCCCTCTGTCTAAGCTGTAAATTCATATGCAGTTTCTCTCATTTCATACTTACTAAAGCTTACATCTGTCTGAGTTGTATAAACAAATTCATACGGCAAAAATATTTTTCTAGTCTGCTTCTTTGAATTGTCACTCCTTTTTAATTCCTTCACTGACTCTTCCCTTCTAACAACTGGAAACACAGTACTTGAAAGGTTTTGCCTTGCACTTCACCTTGTGCTTTACTCATCAAAATGCTTCAAACTGGAGTGATGCTTCCAAAAAGCATCCTCATAGATTTTTTTTCCCTATTGTTCTCTACAGTTAAGAAGACTCTCATGTAATGTTCACAGGACTAACTCACTACAATCCTTTAGGCTTGAAATCTAGATTTGTAGGTGAATCTGACACGATGACTAGAGATTCAGGAACAGTACCTGAATCAGGAATGTGATAAGGAATACTGGGTCATGAACATGTCTAACTTCCTACATACATTGAAAAAGTCATTTACCAGCACAGTCACTACCACCTCAGAGTCATTATCTCATCTCAAAAAAAAAAAAAATAAAATAATGTGTAAGGCTTTAAGGGAAGTAACATTCCTTGGCTATATTCTTTTAAGAATTTTTGTTTACCTCGGTCATGAATCGGGGCAATAATTGCAAGAATATGGTAGGGGATATAGGTAGTGATGATCATATCAAAAGACTTAATGAATACTATTGCACCCTTGCTGGTGTAAGGTGGATTTACCTCATAGAACAAATAGATTGAAAACTCTTCCACACAAATGACTGGCAATTCCTTTGCTTCTTGCTGTTGCTGTAGCATGCTTGGGAACAGTTTGCATTTGATGACTCACATTTAATTAAATATTACATCTTCTTTGTGCTTTTGACCAAAATATTATGAGGAAATCATGTACTAATGCATGCATTCTTCATTTTCCTGTGTGACCTGCCCTAGACTAGATGGTCCTGCTCTGGCAGGGGGGTTGGACTCGATGATCTCTGGAGGTCCCTTCTAACCCCTAACATTCTGTGATTCTGTGATTTTCAGCTCCTGAAGTAAAGGAGGCTGATACTGGTTTATCTTCACTTCTATGAGTAGAAAAG
>NW_008606137.1:0-14708 GCF_000691845.1 Merops nubicus | reverse complement strand
AGCAGGAATTTAGCCTGTTTGTATATCAGGAAGCTGAAAAAGGCACTCAGTGGAGCTTTGGTGTTAGGAAGTGGGTACAAGTTACATACATTAAATAATCCATTGCCCATTACTTTAGTTTTTAAATGTAATTATGTAAAGTATTTTAACCAAACTGGTTATGTTGATGTAGAAGTAACAGAATCTAGAGTTTATGTCAGGTCTTTTTTACAAAAGCTGAACACAGAGGGTCAACTCTATATGTGAGGGGTAATCATATAAAATCAAGTAATAATCAAATAATGCTAGGCAACATTTGTTGTTGTATTTTAAAAGCTCAGTCTAACAAAGAAAAGACTTAAAAAGTTTCCCACTAGGTGAAGTGTGTCATTACCCTGTTATTCACAGAGGTTAGCCATCAGTCTGAACAAGTGCAGAGCAAGCATAGATGATGTGTTACATGTATTCTGTTAGCATGAAGTTCTGGGACATAAACCCTACCACAAATATTCAAGTGGCTAAATTTCATCTACTTTTCCATATGTCTATGCAATGAGAGAGCATGAAGGAACATATTAAAGGGAAGATAAGAACATGAAGGGCAGAATGAAAATTTTAGCTCTTGCAAAATTTAAGTTGACTCAGATCTACCACAGATTTCCAGTGTATCCATGATCAAGCTCCTTAGCCCCTCTATGATATAAAGATAATTGCTTTGTTCTGCATCACAGGAGTATTTCCTGATGTGAATATTATTGATTAAAGATTGCAAAGTTGTTCAGATACTGCAATGATAACAATTCTACTAGCTTTCCTGCTACTCCTGACATAGCTCAAAACAATTTATCTGAGACAGACCACAAGGCTGCAAATTGGAATCTGTAAAATAAGTAAATAAGTAGAGAAATAAATACATGTATAAATATCTGCTTACTTAAACTTCTATTTTATACAGAAACATAACAGATGGAACACCCTCTGAAAATAAACAGTAATTTAAGAGACTATTTTTGCACTAGCTAATTTTGGTAGATATATGATTTATGTAACTAGTGTTGTCTCATGAATAATCTGTGTTTAAACAGTTCCTCAGAACTATTAGGAACAAACATGCTTTCCTTCAACTTGATGACTGATTTTGTTTTCTTTTTTGATATACATATTTACACTAGCAGTTGAAAAGAATTGTACCCTCTTAATAAATGAATTCTGATTAATTTCTTCTAAAGACCAACTCTTCTTCTTTAGCTCTTTCTTCATATGACTACTCTTGCAAGCTTCACAGTAAAATTGTGGGGTTTTTTTAACCAAAAGCAGCTATGGAAAGATTTTCATATCGAATGTATAGATAGAAGGTAAAGATGTTTCAAAGAACAGAGAAGGTACAAGAATACTCTAAGGCATACTAACAAAGTTCTTGGCTGGCATATCAAGGGCCAGCTCTAGACTTGGCGAAAGGGCTAAGCCACATATGGTGAAAAATATCAAGTCTTTGTGAAAGTCCACAAGTTTGAGCTTCTTTAAAAAACAAACAAACAAACCCAACCACAACTTTTTTTCCACACGCCACATTTTCATATCTCAGTCAAATGCTATGTAAAATACAAACTAGTCCACAGATAACAGGAGAGCAAGATCTAGATAAATTATCCCATGAATGTTTGTGTGTTTTCACTAGAAGTGCTGGAAGAGTGCCATAGGCCTTCCCTTTGGAATTAGTGTACTAATGCGTACATTGTTATTAAAAATACATAGTGAGCTACAGATTTCCATTTAATATATCCCAAGTCAAGAATGTAATAAAAAGTGTTCTGAATGAGAAAAAAGGGCTTGACTTAGCAACTTGTATAATTTAAGTCAGCCTTCCATATCCCCTGTGGCTTCCAGCTGTGATCTAGAAAGGTTTGGATCTTCCATAGCCGGGATTAACCCTATGTGGATGTCTTAGATGCCCTGAAGGATCTCAAATGACACTATGGTCTACTTGCAGGCAATCAAATCACTTTTTAAATAGCATAAGGATTAATGTTAAGGTAACAATATCTTAACTTCTCTCTGAAAATCTCTTTTCAGAGTTTCAGACATGCAAGGATAAGATGGGAAATTGATGATAACCTTCCTTGCTAGATTAGCTTACAATGGCTTGCTAAGAAATTTTCTTATCTTCCATGCAGGTGGTGGTTAAAAAAGGGCTGCTGAACAGGATGGCCACTGTTCATATTTAATGATTTAAATCTGATTGAACTCCAAATTCAAGATTTGAAATCTAATCTGGATATGATGTTCCTTTTCACCTAACCAAGCTGTAGTACCTTTCAGGAAGGAGACATGCATCTCCTTCTCTAGTACATTTCCTTCTATGTGTGCTAAGTGGATAAAGTAACTTACTGGCTGGTAGTTTGTACTAGTAGTTCTCTAAAGCACAGCACTTTTAGCAGAAGTGAAAAATATTACTGTCATTTTGACATAAGAGTTTCTCCTTCATGCTTTACATGATGAGTCACAACAAGGGGAGTGTAACTATTAGAAAAAAAAACAAAGCATTAAATTCTTTGAGGTCTGTTGATGGTGAAGTCTTAATTATTTCACAGAAGAATGCAGCACAAATATGGACAGATGAAAATCCTTTAGAAGAGGATGATACACAAACATCAGGCATTTTTTAATCTCTATAATAGTTCAAAACCCAAATGCCAAGAAACGGCTTCTCTATGACACACATTAAAGCTGACACGTTGCCACTTTCCAGCATACGTGTAAGGAGTAGTAAATGTGGCTGAGGGAAAAGACAGAAAAAGGGGACAGCTCTCTACACAGTGCAGAAGCAAGCACTGATAAAACAGCTTACAGTCAGCAGACCTAGCTCCCCATCCAACCTGAAGAGGCACAGGTTTATAGTTCAGTTGTGAAAGAACTAGAAATCCACTTTGCATTTATCAGTTTCATGATAGTCTATAGAAATACCATGCCACTGAAATCATGTTGCTGTTTTTTAATCAATTTTTCATCCTCGTTTAAAAAATAAAATCTTTCAATTCTTCCTCTAGAAGGGAAAAAGTGATTGGTTTTTCAGCTCATAAGACTATGCTAGAAATGTGTGTTTTACCAGCCTGTTCAGGTTTCAGTTACCTTCTGAGGGAGAAGCTGAAGGAAAGAGAGTACGTATGGGAAATATAAATAGTTAGGATGGTGGCTTGCAGTGCCCATCATTCCGAGGCAGCAAGGCAACCGGGGTGACCTCAGAAGTTTGTTAGGTAAGAATTCGTCCATCCCCTCCACTTTGAACAATATGAACATGGAAGACGGAGGGAGTAAGAGATGAACAAAAATGAAGCAAGTCAAAACAATTCTATATAAAATCTTAATAGCCTCTTTGGTGTACAATGTGTTTTATTTAACATTCTTATTGTGAATTTTCCCCCTTGACTCTGTTCATGCTTCGTCATTAATTTTACACAAAGTTGCTTTAAAAGTGCACTAAAGTACCATGTTGGAAGAAAGCCTCTGATTGATTAATCATTTATCTCAGTAGAAAAGCCATGAACATATTTGACTTCCGGCAGCTTTATATATATGTACAGCTATAAAATGAGATGTGAATTGCAATAGATAGCAATTTCAAAGAAAATGTGAAAAAGTTTATGTAAGAGTGTAAGTGTTGAATGAGAGGGCTCTATAAGAATACTTTGTAACATAGATGTAACTGTTTATTAACTCTTTGACCTTCCTCTGCTTTTTGGGTGACAGATAACAGGATTATGTACCTTAAAGTTTAAAGGTGCAGCCAACAGTGACCTATGAACACTACAAAACAATCATCTATTTATAGGTTGCTGCCTGCAATCAATACCACCTTCTGTTTAAGTTAATCAATGTTGTCTTTAATTGATTAGCTTGGCTTGAAAAACTGCCAAAGTGCTGGACTCCATGGCAGAGGGGATAGGGAACGTACTTATCACTGCTTGGTCTCCATGCATTGTAAGATAATTTCAGCATTTACAGATGGTCAAGGAAATATGTAGCAAAATAAATCCTTATTGTATACTTTCTCAATCAATATTCAGATTTCAATGGTGGAACACAGACAAATTAGCAAGAGATGTCATAAATGTCTAATGTACAATCTAGGTTTAAAACCTGAACTATACTGGATTGCCTGCCAAGACAAAAAATTAGTAAAACAAGAGTCTCTAAAACCTGTGAGATGGTAAGGCTTAGTCTTCTTTGGGGAAATAAAATAAAATATTTAAATCAGTGTACAGGAAGACAACCTAGCTCTTTCTAAAATGTATAAAAATTAGAGAACCTATTTACAGAGAAATAGTTTCTGCAACAGTAATGAAATTCAAGGTGGTGCACACAGATTACTGTTGTTATTTATTATTATGTATATAATTTCACTGAAGTGCATAGCACTGTACAGATGAATAATAAGTGCATGACCCTGACATTAATACAAGGCGTTACACATTGCAGTCAAAAAGCAGCTGAAGTTTAAGGCACTAATCAGAAGGAAAATGAGGCATTATAAGTATGTGTTATTGCAAATAAAAACAATGTTTGAACAGCAAATATTTTAGGAAGATTGAACAAAAATAAAATAGAATCGGGTGGACTAACCAAAGGGTGTCAGTAGAGCTGCTCCACTAAATGTCACAGAGGGTTAGACATTAAACCACTAGACACTAAACCACAAGTTTCCTCTCTTTAACATCACCACTAAGTCTGAAAATATATTTTTTTGAGCATAAGAAAGGCAAAAGGGAAGAGCAGTGCAGAAAACATACTACCCTTCAGCTTCTAAAATTGAACAGTGCATTTGCATACATTCTCACCAATGCATCAATTTGCTTGACAAACTCTGGCATGCACAGAAGGATCAATAACAAGACAGCAGACATCACTCCCTAGTGGGTCACTACAACAGCTTTGCTCCATTCTGTTGTCTTTTTCACACTTTTCTGGTAGCTCAGATCACTACTTTTACCTAGAGGTGCTAGAATAACCCTAAGGCAGGCAGTCATATTACAGAGATGGTCCTGTCTTGTGGCTGCAGTTAACCAAAGCTGTAGAGACTGAAACCAGTGGACTTACTGAACTTCAGAAATGTTAAGAAAATTAAACTTAAGAAAGAAACCTGGTAATCTGACAGCCAAGAAGAAAAATGCAAAATCTATCTGTCAGATTGCTGAAAGTTATGCTCTCACAAGACATAGTATTTCACAAACACAGACAGACCTTACTCTTTCCTGACCACCAAGACTTTTTCTTGGCAAATTATATGGAAATTATTACATTCTTTTTTAAAAAAAAAAAAAAAAAAAAAATCTGTCCTAATGGAATAACAGGCTAATTGGCCTAAAAGTCATACAAAAGTTCATCTCCAAAAAAAAAAAAACCCAGTCCATTGCTCCTTCACAGGACATTTTTATATTTCTATGGGTCTAGAATAGTCAGCTGTTTGTTTCCATAAACAGCCTAGCTAAGTAGCAGATGTTTCCTTGGGCAGTTATTCAATATATCTAGAAAAAAAATCTCTTTGCCTTCCAGGCTTCTGACAGCTTTGTTTCCAGCTCCTGACTTCTTTTCCCTGCTGAAATGTTCAACCTTTATAGCAGGCCTGCACAACAGGTGGGCCGTGGGTCTCTTGTAGCTTGAAAAACCATTTGTTTGGCCCATCAGCTGCTGAGAAGCATCATGTACTGTTTGATTTGCCCAGCTGCCAAGAGGCAGCAACAAGATGTCCAGCAGAAAATGCACATCTCCTAGCTTGTCAGTGATACCTCAGAATGCATGTATCTCCTACTCAGCCACCTGGTCAAGCAGCAGACATGCATAGCTCCAGATCATAAGACACACACATTACCTTGCAGGTCAAAGAAGTCATGTAATAAGAAAGATTTGGGACATTCAGAAGTAATACTTGGCAGGAGGGAAAGTTGAGACAGAGGTGGAAGGAAAATGGGAAAGCAACAATACAAGGGAAGCTGAAAAAGTGTTAAAATGGGTCATCAGAGAAGAAGGTATGTAACATGGGAAAGTGAAAATGTATTTTCATTTTTAAAATTATCTGATGATTTAGTCTGAGAATCCTGACTCTATACTAAACCCAAGCACCTAAGTCCTATGCAATAATAAATGAGTAACAACAAATCCACAGTACTTACTAAGTGGCAATAAAAATGGAGTAACTGATGAGCAAGTATCAGTTGAATAAAAATGCAGAATTTACAAGTTGATATAGAAATATATATATTTAACATTTCTAAGATGTTTTAATGATAGAAAAAAAAAGGTGAAAAAAGCCTGGTAGAATGTATAAAAAATCAGGGGCTTTTCTTTGGTTTAATCAGTTAATACTGGAGGTAACATATGATCACCAGTTTACATGGTATTATACAGATGGATGACTATATCTTTGGGGATCTATGGGAGCAAACAGAATTGCTTTTGATTAAGACAGAGGGGGACACAGAGAGGAACAGACAGAAATGCAAAGATAGCAGGTAGAAGCCCTGGGAGAAAGATGCAATTATTAAGGGGTTCTACAGAAAAACAGTGGATAACAGAAATGGACTTGATGCTGGTCATCACAGACCATACCAAGGGCAAAATAAAGGAAGTAAAGATTAAAGAACAGACCTTTTTAGCTAAATGTGTCACAAAGAGAACTGATGTCCCCAGAAAAGGAATAGATGTCCTGTTCTGTCATTTGAGGATATTGAAAACTATTTTTAAAAAAATCAGTAACATGAAAATGTGTCTTATCTATGATTAGCAGCAAACAGTAATCTCTAAGTCTACAAACATAAACTCATATAAAACTTAAGATTTAGAGAAATTAGGACAAGAAGTCTGATGCCATTATTATTGGAAATAAAGACAGAAAGTGTTACTAGGGGGAGTGATTGATACTGGTTAAACACATAGAAACACAGAAACCAGGGCACTGGAAGACACTGTGAAAGGGTTAATAAAGAGTAACAAGAGTAATAAAGGGTAAATTAAAAGTAATAAGAAACATTTGGCTGACAGTAACTAAGGCTGAAGTCTGGCCATTGACTAGGATCCAGTGGCTGAGACTAGAAGGAAAGATGCAGGACAGAACACAGACAGGGCAAGGAAGTCAGGTAAAGTCATCTGTCATCTCTTAGAGGAAGAAATCTTGCAAGTAGGTGGACATGCAGTATATGGGTATAAGCCAATATCTGTAGATGTCTGGTTCTTGATTAACAAGGATATTAAGAGTAAGAAGTTAAAATTAGAGGCTGGAATTATGACCGGGTATAAATAGAAACTTGTATTTAAAGGTGAGACAAAAAAGAGGCAAGAAAGAGATCATAAAAATTGGAAATGGATATTAGGATTGATACAAAGGCCAGAGATGAGGAAGAGACAAGAATAAGAAAGCTTGATGGAGACACTGTTAAAGCGATACAAGTTGCAAGAAAAATAAAAGGAAGATTTTGTCCCCAAGAACATGAATTGCATCCCAAGACTGTGTTTACCTCAACAAGTATCTGTAAAACCCACATGGCAAAATGGTCATTCCTTAGAACACACTGCTCACAATAAGGTCTTAGTTCATCAGTTACTTTGTTAGCTTTATCACTGTGAATATAAAGATTCAAGTCCATAAGTCTTCAGTTGCCATCTAATAGTGAAACGTCTGGCTATAGTTTACTTGTTAAAAAGAAAACCCTAGGAAACGTTCACCTAGGACATTATCCAAAAGGTGAAGACAAACACTCAGGTACTCAGAAATACCAAAATTAAGATTAAAACATATGAAAAGAAAAAGAGAGAATCATTCACACCTCTTCTGTAAACCATGATGCTTAATGATGAAAGCATTATATATAAATCAGGTATTACTTATTGCATGAGAACACACATAGAGCACTGAAGACAAATAAAATATTGCATAGATATCCATTTATTTAACTACATCCTTGTCCCCTGCACTGAATGAGACAGGGTACTGTGAAAAATACAGCATCAAATCATATATTTAAAGGATTTATCATGATGCATACCCAAAGTTGAAAAAAGATGTGGAACACAACTTTAATTCTAGCATTTCCTAATTTTGGAATGCTTGACTTTACAGCCGTGATAATGGCCTTTTCCAATAAAGTTTTTGATCTCATAAGATATATAATCACACATTTCCACATGCTTTTGTCCAGGACTTATACATCAGAAATGGAACTGTGCTCACAAGCTTTGCAGACACACCAAAAGTTCTGTTTCAATGCTGAAGTCCTTCAGATAGCTATCTTTTAAACATAAATATAGCAAGAAGGAATCAAGACCTATCACTTGCTTTGACTGTGACATCCATTTTGTACAAAAAAATACATTAAACAAGTTTCAAACCAAAGCAGAAAACCATTTCGGTTAGGTTTTCTGGCAAATGACTGAAGCTGTATCTAAGCAATTTTTATTAAAGTGAAGGGCAGCTGCAAAGTGCCTTGCCCTTAGTACTTGGGCAGCAAAATGCACACACTCGGTTCCTGGTATGGGCAAAGTTAAATAATAATTTCTTTCTCACTCTTCTTCAGTAGCCTTCAAAGGCCTTCCAAGTAACTTCATACAGGATTATACAGTCCGTGTGCTGAGCTGCAGTTGTTGGATCTGCTCAAGATCTCCATTTCCTGCCTTGTCTTTTCCAGGAGGGAAAAAGACAGGAGTCCCTGGAAGCTTTTATGTCCACGGTTACTAACTGGCTCTTTTTCTTACATCAGGAAAACATGGTCTAAAGCCACTTAGCACTGTACTTAACAGTGCACTGTTAATATGAGCCTACAGAAGAGGTGGAGAACTAGGAAAAGGTGAGAAGAACAATCATTGGAAAAGGGCTTAGCATAATGTCATTTGGCTAAGGGACAGTGCGAGTAACATAACAGACTCATTTGGAAAAGGGGTGACAATGTTCTAGAAGGAAAAAAAATATTTGAAGAGGAATAAGGAATTGAGGTATAAAACTCTGACAGACAGATGGAACAAAATTTGCACTAGAGAAGAATGCATATTTAAAAAAAAAAATGACTGAAATCGTGGAGTAGGACAGCAAAGCTTTGAGGGCAGGCAAAGTGCAAAGGGTCTCTTGGAACACAGACGTCTTGGGAAAAAAAAAAAAGAAAAAATATAGGCCTGAGAATTCATGGAAAGTGAACAGGATGAGAAGACTGTTAGCAGAAAATGATGAAGCTGGTTTCATAAACACCTGGAGTGATGACATGTAGAAGCTGGAAATTAATTTGAAGTAGAAAAGGTACAGACTGAGGTAAATGCCAGAAAACAGGAAAGAAATGGACAAGACAATGCCTGAAAGAGGTTTGGTTAGGCTTCCTAATATCTTTTGGACAAAAGCACACAACAATTTGGGAGTGATTTGGGAAAAGGAAGACATGACAGGGACACCATATGAAAAGAATGGTCAACAGGGAAGATGGTGCAGAAGTAGAACATTTTCAGGGGAGTTTAGATAATGCATAAGGAGACTGGTGTTTAAATGGAATGAAGATGAATGCACAGGACTCGGGAGGGAAACTACTGGGAGACAGAAAATTGGTAATGTGGGATTTATAGAGGAAGAGAAAAATTAATAACGTAGGCAGGCAAATACATGGTAAGTAACCAGATGGGAAAGAAAGAGTC
Organism: Merops nubicus; assembly: GCF_000691845.1. Classification (NCBI taxonomy): domain Eukaryota; kingdom Metazoa; phylum Chordata; class Aves; order Coraciiformes; family Meropidae; genus Merops; species Merops nubicus. The sequence continues at coordinate 5,066 of NW_008606137.1, read as the reverse complement.
AATGAAAATAAGAAATAGCGGCAGTAAATCTCATTGTTCTAGTGCTTAGTAAGAAGTCTGGTAACAAAACAGTATATAAAAGTCAAACATTATCTTTGTATGGTACCTTTTTGTGTGGGATGAGGGGGTCTTGGGAAACCGGATTGGGAGCTAGGCATAGGCATCTAGTGAACCTACAATATGTATGGAGAAGAGGATAATCTGCTTTATTGTTATTTTAAACAGAAGCAAGATAGAAAACATTTAAAACCAGTGTCTACACCAGTTCCTAGTAACTTAGTATGTGTTTGTATCTGTTAAAAAAAAAGAAGTATATCTGAGACCCATAATTGGGTTATTTATTATGATTATTTGTTAGCATTTTATGGATATTCCAGCAAACTGTTAACTATCCAGTATTTAAAATAACCCAAACCCAGCCCTAAAATATCCTGATTGGCTTCTTTTTATAGTCTCATATTCAGATTTTTATTATCTCTCCCATTTTACAAAGGACTTTACATGAAACAAAAGTGGATCTGAATGAATGCTACACGATGAAAAACAGAACAGCACATACCCCCCTCATTGACAAATGCAATTATCTTTTATGCTTAAATTAGTCCTATTCCTTACTGACAAAAGTGATAGTTTAAAATATCAACATTAAAAATAACTTCAAGTTGAGAAGTATCTTTTTATATCTAATAAATATTAGATAAAATCTTTATTTTAAATTATGATTTCCTTGTGCAGTATTTTCTTAAAGACTGAAATTTCACTTGGTATTTCAATTATTTCACTTCCCCACAGAACACCGCAGCTTTCCTACATTTGTTTGCTTAGCTATAGAACTGTATAGCATGCTTAATACCGTAAGTCGAAAAAAAAAAAATGGTTGTGGATGAGAAGACTATTACCCCAGACGTAATTTGATACTGAGACACAAACATATTTTTGAGAGGAATAAGAAAGGCATAAGTATTTCTCTAGTAAGCAATTTTCCCAGAACATGAAATATTCTTTCTTATGGAATATATAGTGTATTCTATATAATAATCCTACAGTGTATACTAGACTATACATAATAACATTTAGAGATAAAATGTAAGGACATAATTGAAATTTTGCAAAACTGGAAAGACACGGCCTCGTTGCTCCAATGAAAATTCAAGAAGGTGTTGGAAAAGTCACAGTTTCACCCACTGGAAAGCTTTTGTAGAGTTTTGCAGTTAAATTCTCCAAGGAGCCCATCTATACTGAACATGCTTTATCCTGGTGCTGAAGTTCTCCCCATTCCTGCAAACAATTGCCATGCTAAATATTGAGATAAGAACAGAACAATTATCTTTATTTTTCCTCTCAGTGCTTTTCTACCTGATACCCAGACACACGCAGAAGAAGAAACAGAATGTGTACTGAAAGCAGTAGGGAACACAAGTTTGATGGGCAGGGGAGGGGAAGCAGAGAATGCAGGCAGAGATGTGGTATCAAACAAGAAGGGCTAGCCACAGGGAATGTCAATGCAGCATTGACTCTCAAAATGTCTGGACAAGAGAAGGAGGCAATAGGAAGGGTCAGACTGAGACAGGGGCTGGCAGTAACTGAGAAGAGAAAGCTTGTAATTAAAACAATAATTAGGGTGGCATGAAACTGAGTTCAGAAGAGAACATTTGAAGAATGAGAATTCAGGAAAAAAGAAACACAATGTAATGTAGAGCCAGGAAGGAGTGAGATTAGCCATTGACAAAAGCTGGAATTGGAGTGAGAAGGTGGAAACTAGGAGGAACAGGGACATAGATAAGGACTAATAGGGATGAGTGCTACAAGGGACACAGAGAAAGGGGGTTTATGGTGAAAGGGAATCCTCCTTCCCATATTGGAAGTGAACACAAAGAGTTCTGAATTACTCATCTGCTACTCACTATTTTTTTGAACTATTTCTGAAACCTGTCACCCTATAACAGCTGACCCACAATTACAATAATTACATTACAGTTACATTTGGATTGTATGGTTACATACTGTGGTAGATATAAAAGTTCTGAACTGTTGTATGATGATTAAGCTGAATATATTAAACTATAAGAATTACAACTCTATTTCTTGCTTCTTTTTTCCTTTTCCTTAACCACCCCACTCCCCCCCAGCCCCACCCTTGTTTAATTATATGTTAAGACTGCAAAGTACAGACAGGAAATGTCAGAATTAAGGTTGCCTTTGCAATGCAATGCAATATCATGATCAGACTATATGATAGTCCAGTCCTCAATGAAATAATAATCTGTGGAGTTCTTTTTAAACCTGCAACACCTTGAACAGATGACTCAAGGAAAGGTTATAATTACTGAGAATGTTGCCTGTAAATCCTTGATTTCATTTGTTACAGAAATGGAAACATATGAAATGAGTATAAATAGGCAGAGAATAACTGGAAAAGAATGGATGTCATGGTTAAAAAGCTAAGTGCTGTTCCTATGTAGTTTAGGATAAATCCTTTAGAATGCATACTTCCAAAATACTCAGTAGTAATGTATTATTCATATTATAAATATCCAGCCAGGTATCTCAGCCCATAAGCAAAACTGAATACAAGAGGAACAGTGATTTGCATATACTGAATGCATTTGCCAAAAATGCAAAGCATCCTGAAAAATTAGGTCCTCACTACTTGAAAGTTAAGCGATTTGTCATCTTAATCTGACTGTGGCTCCCTTTCCCAGCTTTCAAGATGGACTACTCCAAACTTCACTTCCTTAAAGCAATGCTCTGAAGATAAAGTAATTAATGTTTGCAAATTGCTCAGGTACTGCAGGGACCAGTGTAGCAGAATGCCCTCCCAAGAAATTACAAGTCTGTCTTTGCACCAAACAAAATAACAAAATGACTGGATTGTAACAAAAAGACAATGGCTGGATTCTTACTAAATAAATTACATCAAAATGGTGCTTTGAATAAGACATGCATTTCATGGGAAGGACAGTAGTAACCTGGAATAATAAACCTCATAACATACACCCACTTCCCAGGCAACATTTCATCTGGCATATTCCAGCTTCAGAGTTACTGACTTTGCAGACATAACTTGCTTTAAATCCAACTGGTTTTGTTTATGTACATGTGTTCATCTTTCATAAGAACCTATTGCCTCTTTTGTATTTGTTTATATGGTCAATACATTAAAAGCTCGTTGACATTTTGTTCTGTTGCCACAGGCTCCTTGTGGCACACCAGTAACAACTCTAGGAGTTAGAAAATGTGATTATATAACACACAGAACATGTCAAATGATACTGTTAAGATGATTGACTTCAAAATGCAAAATAAAGGCAATGAAGAGTGATTACTGGAGCTAATATTTTTAGGCTTGCCTCTGAGAAATGCACCTTCATTTACAATTGAAAACAAATGCTATTTTTACCGTTTAGTATTCACATAGGTACATATAGCCAGTTTACTACAGAAGATATTATAACATAAATACTATCTTAAAAATTTGCTCTTTACTAATATCTTGGTGTTTCCAATATATATACACATTTAGATTCACAGGGGAAGTAATATGGCTCTCTTTAGTATTTCATGTATAAATTTACTTAACAGATTTGTTTTATTAAAATGTAAATAATGGAATATGGTAAATGAAAAATCCAAGAAGGGAATAAACATTTTATTTATTGTTAATGCTCAGAGTAGCTTGTTGAAACACAGCTTTCAGTAACTGCCAGTGAATATTAGCTATGAAATTCTCATCATGCCTCGAATGTTACCCATTAGGTTTAGCCATTTGTATAGCTAAAAGGCTCAAAATGTTTCAAACACACCTTCAAAAGCATTGTTATCTCAAATCTACCTATACATATTCACAAAAACTGCATTCAGTATGTCTGAGATTCAACCCAATATTGCTTCAAATTAATTATTCTTCTTTAATTGCTCTGTATAAACAGAAATGGCCTATTAATTTAAAGAAAATCTATCAGCCCAGAATGTATTCTCTCTTATAAACAAGCAAGATGAACTTGACCTTGTTTGAACTTGTTTTGATGTGGCCCAGATGGTAGGCTACATGCTTGAATAGCAGTCTAAAGCTGAGGAAAAAACTCATATAGCAAGATCTAGATTTATAGCCTTTTGCAAATTCCTACCTTGTATTGTCCTTTCAGCATCTGTTCTGCCCCCGCTGCGGTCAGCTTCTATCTCTGGGGTCAGAGAGTCTAGAAACATAGAAAGGTAAGACTGACACATATTTCATTTGATTCTTATAGCTCTTTTTACAACCTGTTACTCCAATGCTGCATTACAACACAATCAACCTTTGTCAGTTTTTTTAATGTTGAACAATGACTGGAGGCCAAGACAATTTTTTGTTAGACTAGAAAGATTAATGAGCAATAGATTTTTCAAGCATAAAGGGAGGAAGAAAAAGAAGAAGCAAAAAAAATTGACTGCTCAAGCTAATAGTATGAAATTGTTCTAGTTTGAACATTTTCTCCAGTGAGTTTATTTGCACATACTATATAAAGTAAGAAAATAAGAAAGAGAGGCAGCACTTGAATGAAAGAAAGAAAAGAAATTTTCTTTTTTTTTTTTTCTCCCATCATGTTATAAATTTTCAATATAACAAGCTTCCTTTGGCACTTACACTGGAAGTTAATGACACAGAGGAAAAAATTTGGCTTCTTACCATTTAGGACCCTGAGACTGTCTGTTGAAGCTGCCTGTTTCAGTGTCTGTTCCGCTTGCTCCCGTCGCTTAGTCTCAAATTCAAGTGCTTCCTGCAATTTCCTCTTTGCCTTCTTCTCCTTCTTTAGTCTCTTCTGAATTATTGCTAGAAAAAAACAAAATCAGTGTATACTCAGATTTGCATCTGAAATGTGAAGATGTCACTACCTATTAAGAGTCCCGAGAAATGCTACAACTGCATCAGCTCATATAAATTGATTAATTACACAATACCAATTTAAATTACCTGAAATTTGCTGGAATCACACCAAGATGTTCTAAGAGCTACAGTCCTATAACATGTTATTGAAAACTGTAGGTGATTTTCACTATAGCAGATTTTTATATATATATATATATAT
>NW_008606136.1:0-32938 GCF_000691845.1 Merops nubicus | reverse complement strand
TGATTCTATGATTCTATGATCTTTCCCGTGGAAAATGAGCAGAAATGACACCATCTTGTGTCATAGCTGCTGCTGTTTCTATGAACTCCTCTTGTCAGGCTGTGCAAAGGAGATTCCCATAGTGGCATCATGCTTTGGTGGGAGGGGAAAGAGGGCTGAGAACTGTATAATATTGCTGGCTGTTTAATTAGACCTTGGCACTGCTTTCTAACTGCTGACATATAAAGCTGCAACTCCCACCAGGCTAACAGCATCCTCATCTTTGTGGAGCCTTGCTTTGTCTTTACTTTGATGGCCTGTGCTGGGAAGTCATAAATGGGTGTTGCTGTCATCTTGGCCCACTGGAAGGTCTTTCCCATCCCCAGAGCCTTACACACGTGTGCACATACCCAGCGATGGTCTGTGCCTGGCATTCCTCAGTATTCCAGAGCAATGCAAACAGCTGGGGGAGAAATGCCAGAAAAAGAGCATGTGCAGCCCTGACGTGGGATCATCTCAGACTTGGGATGTTTTCTGCCATTAGGAACAACCATGTGGCTCAGATTTCCATGCAGTTGATGTTTTTGGGCTTTCTCAGCGCTTGGGCACTGAATGGGTCCAGCATGTGGAAAATATCAAAGTCTCCCTTTGAAAATGATCCTGTTGCAAACGTCTCGTGCTGAGCTCCCTTCTGGCTGTGTCCTGTGCTGAGTGTGTCCCCTGGAGGTCACAACATGAAGCGAGCGTGGGATTTCCTTCAGAAGTAAACCCAGTTGCTGACTGTGTTTGGCAATGGGGAATCAGTGGATGAGTTGGGCTGATTAATGGAGTTAGGACAAAACAAGTCTGGGAGAAGGAAGAAGCTGAGTTCATTACCCGTTTTTTGTTTGCTTGAAGAAGTTGTCCTGTTACCAGTGCTTTCATTACATGAGCTGGGGGTTCTCTGGGTGCAGGCAGCGGGAAAGGCTGCATCCACTGAAAGAAGAGATTTCCCCCCCCCCCCTTTTTTTTTTCCTTGAAATTCATTCAAATTGAGTTCAGAAGGGATAAACGGCAGCTGAATATCGGGAAATATTTCCTGGTGTCATGCTGTAACAGAGCAGAAGAATCTCTCATGTCTGTAATGGAAATGTTGCTTGTGTAATTTCTAGGAGCCCCAGGCAGGGCAGTGGAGGGCAGAGTGCTGGAGCCAGCCCTGTGGGCGGCCTGGTGCCCTCTGCCTCTCGCCGTGCTGTGGTGCTGCTGGTGCCAGAGCAGGTGGATAAAGGCAAAATCTGCTTCATGCAACAGGACCGTGAACTGAAATGAAATACATGGACAGGGGAAATTGTCAGAGTGCCACAGAGATGTCATATAAGCCACTGAACTGTGAAATGTGTATCTGCCCCCTCCCCTTCTCCACAGTGTTGTTCTGGATGGTCTGACAGTTAAAAAAACCCAGTAGACCTGATTCTCATTTACAGCACCACCACCTTAACCTGCTCTCGTGGTGCAGCAGGATATTTACGCCCGTAAATGGGCGTAGCTGGGATCCTGGGCCACTTCCCTGCTGCCAGAGCTGAGTGAAGAGGCCTTAGGACAAGTCAGACTGAAGCCTGGGCTGTTTAACAGTCCGTTTGTGGGGCTGACGTGGGGTGCCCCAGAGGGGGTGCATGGTGCAGAGGTGTTGGGCCCTTTGCTGACAAAGAGACCCGTTGACGCCGGCAGAGCCCATCACCCTGGGCTTTGGCCTTGCCAGGTGTAAAGCCTGGCTGTCCCCAGGGGAAAGGGCTTTCCCTGGTGTTCTCCACACCCACTGTCCTTGTCCCTGAGCTGCTTCAGATGGTTGTGCTGGGCCTTGTGAGGCTCCTCCAGGGATGGAGCTTCATGCGGGCATGCTGCTCCAGGCTCTGCTCTCAGCACCTTCCCCTGTCGCTGCCTCAGTGCTGGTCTGGGGGAGGCCACCTCTGCTGCTTCACCTGGCGGCCACTGCTGCCCTCAGAGGACAGGTGAGGTCCCCTCTGGGGCGTGGGCAGCGCAGTCTGTGGGGCACGCTCGCCCAGCGGCTGCTGGGGCCCCTCTGGCTGCTGTGGCCGGGGAGCTGGGGGAGCGCAGGCACACGCGTGGGCTCGGGGCCATCCCCTCTGCCCTGAGCAGTTCTGGGTGGCCAGCACCCGACTCTGCCTCGCTGTCCCAGCCACAGAACAGGGCAGTCGCCTCCTCTTGTCTGATTGCCCCAGTTCCTGCAGCAATTGTCCTGTTTCTCCCACCCCCTTCCTCTCAGGTTTTTCCTTGTACCCCTACTGGCGTAAGCTGCAGAGGGGAGGCAGGCTCTCGTTTGGGGTTCACTTCCCAAGCATTAATGTTCTCCTTGCTCTTTTCTGTCTCCTGCAGGTACCTGATCAACGTCACCTTTGAAGGCAGGAATTTGTCGTTCAGTGAAGATGGATACCAGATGCATCCCAAGTTGGTGATCATCCTTCTGACCAAGGAGAGGAAGTGGGAGAGGGTAGGACATGTTTGGCAATTCTCAAACTGGGTCAGGGTGGAAGATGGAGGAAGTGTCCAGACGAATAATCCCCTCCCACATCTTCTGGTACTTCTTATCGAGGGCTGGCATCCTGGACCACTGGTATCTCCATACCCAGGCTGCTGTCTTCTCCATGCAGGATGTCATTACATTCTTCCATTAGTGTGCATAAAAACTTAATCAGCTTCCCTTCTGTAACCTCTGAACATAAGTTTTCCTGCCTTCCAGAGAAGAGACCTCCTCTGTGCCAGGGGCTTCAGTGGCAGTCAGAAAATATTCCTCTGTATGGCTTGGAGGCAGTGAAGTTGTGTGTGCTGAAGAGCTGTGACTGAGCTGGAGCCACACTCAGTGCTATGTGCCCGTGTTAACTGCCTGATGTGTCTGCCCAGTGTCGTTTGCAGCGGGATGGTGCATTAAGTAGATGTGTACATGAGGTCATACAAGTTGTTCAAAGATCCAAATTTGCATATTTCTGAATAATTTGCATGTCACCCAAAGCACCATTTCAGAGGTGGTGTGGATCTCTGTGTTAGTGCAGAGCTGTGGCTCATTTCACCTCCCACATAAATGTCAGTGGTCCAGGCTCAGAGCAAGCACTCCCAGAGGGTTTGAGGTGAAGCAGAGGGGGTAGTTTGCAGAGTAAGCAAATAAGATATAAAAAAGTGGTGGGGGTGAGAATTCAGAGGGAAAGCAAGGAAAATTCAGCAGAGTACTCAACAGATATGGAGCAGAGCTTGGGCTGGATGTGATCATGTGTGTGGCTTGCAAAAACGCCTCCTTGCCCCAGCAGGCACAGCAAGCCTTCTCTCCTTGGCTGCTTGCTCTCTTTGTGGACTTGCAAGTGAGCTGTGTGGCAAAAGCCAGGGAGAAATTCCTGGGGAGGTGGGAATGAAATGGGGACCTGTCAGGAGCAGTGTGCTCAGGAAGGGGCTGGAGGGCAGCTCTTGAAGGAGGCAGAGGAACCGTTGCGTTAGTGCCTGGCGGGCACTGAGGTCTCTCAGATAGTGGCAGGAGTGTGAGGAGAGGGTGAAAGGCCTCAGCTTGTGCTTGGTTTCCAGGAAGAGCCGTGTCTCATGCTCTGGCACTCTGCAGACCAGAGGAGAGCGCAGGGGCTGGGGCAGCCAGCAGAGGCCTCGGGGGGAGCCAGAGGGAATGCCGGGCACGGTGCCAGCACCTTGGGCCTGTTGGGAGGCAGAGTGGCTGGGTACAGGTGGAAAGGCAGGGCTCAGGCTGCAGGGACCTCTCCTCAGGCTGTGTCCATCACACAGCTTCTCTAAAGCCCCCCAGGCCATGTCCAGAAGGGTTTGTTCCCAGCTGGCACCAAACTGTTTCTCACAGAGGAAAACTCCATGGTCAGAGCAGGAAAGCAAGGCAGGGGCAGCACACATCCTGCTGGGGGTTATTAGCAGGGCTGGCTGGGGGGAATCTGTTGCTGGAACGTTTTGCAGGCTGTGAGGAGGCACAGCTCAGTGCAGTCCTGCTTCTGTCCTGGTTGTCAAATGCATCACCCTTTGCACCCTCAGTGGGGGCTTGGGGGCTTCCCTGGGTGGTAAGAGGGGTTGTAGAGTCTTGGAGAGCATGTCCGTGGTCTCTCAGATGGACCAGGCAGTGGAAGGCATGCTGGAGAGCTGGAGTGTTGGGGTTAGACCTTGGACCTGCCTGAGCTTTGCTGTCTGTGGGGACTACTTGGCATCCATTAAACCAGCACAGTTCTGTGTTTGTGGGAGCTGGGGCTGGACTGAAACAAGACCGTGATGAACTGTACTATTAGTGGTGTGGAAAGCCCATAGTGCTTCCTGAACACAAATGTTTTACCTTGAAGTGAGCATCTCAGTGGGAAGATCAGATTATTATAATCAAACTCTGAGCTCTTTGAATTTTACACTAGCAGGTTCTTCCTGGAAAACACAGAAACCATCTCCAACATGCTGTGATCAGAGACAAATACTTTTCAAACCTGGAACCACAAACTCTTTTTCTTAATTCTCTCAATCCAGTGGGAATGCAACCATTAAAACATAAAGGTGGAACTGAGGTTTGTGGCAAAGACCATAATTTTGTTCTCTGTTTGCAGAGTCAGGCACAGGAGAACGCTGGCCCTGAACAGCAGCTCCCAGGCAATGCCACGCTACAAGCCATAAATTATTCATATGTTATTAGCACACAATCCCAATACCTTTGTAATGCTTTGCAGTGTAAAATCATCCAAACTGTCACTGTTTTTTTGCTAAATTTGCAAGGTGCTTTGTCCTGGCAATTTCTAGGCAATATAGAGAAGAAGCTGCGCAGAGCACAGGAGGGTTTCCAAGTCAAGCACTCGGGGAAGGAGAAGAGAGATGGAGGAGGCTGCAGGGGAAGATCAGGGGGAAGCACTGATCCAGTACCCTGCCTGCGTCCACTACAGCTCAGTCTTTAATTACATCACTGCACACTCCAGAGTCAGAGGCTGTGCCTGGAAGGAACATCAGGAGGTCATTTAGTTCCTCCCTGTGCCCAAGGGAGGGATCAGCTAGACTGAAATTATTCCTGACAGATGTTCCTCTCACCTGTTCTGAGAGTTTTTCAGTGCTGGAAACTCCATGGCATCCTTTAGCAATCTATTCCATGGTTTCTTTCTCCTTACCCTGGGAAGTTTTCCTAATGTCTAACCTAGATTTCCCTGACTACAGTTTAAGCCCATTATTACTTGGCATCTCCCTAGTGGACATAGAGAACTGTTTATTGTCTTCCTTTTTTTATCTTCCTTATGTATGTTTGAAGGCTTCTGTCATGTTGTCTCCCAGTCGTCTCTGCTGTAGATTAAAACAAGGATTTGTTCAGTCTCTCCTGGTAAGTCATGTTTTGTAGTCTTCTGATAATTTTTATTAGTCTCCTCTGGGTTTAGTGACACAGTTTGCTGCTCTGTACAGCTTGGTGCAGTTGATTCTTGAAAGATGGCAAATAGATTGTGAGGAGTACGTTTCATGGTGTGTATGTAGATACCAGAATGTTTTAAAGCAGGTGCAGAGCCTTCCATTTTCTGAGCAGCAAAGATGCAGACAGCAAGTGAGCTGCTCCAGGCCTTCATGTCTGTGAAATTTTTTGAGATTTTGAGTTTTCATCCCAATTTGGGAAGAAGTATCTCCAAAACATCACCAGTTAGTTCAGAACAGGATTTCATTTTCCAGAAGAGTTACAGTTGCCCCCAGATTCTGATGATGATAAATCTCCTCCTGCATCCTTCAGACAGACTGAAGGCTCCTAGGGCTGATAACCATGAAAAAACATACAGAGCAACCACTTTCTGGCAAGGGGAAGTGACCTGATCTCTTCTGTTCTTGTAGCCTTGTCCTGTTGTGATGAGGGAGTGTGCTGCCTTCCATCCACTTCTCTGTCCTTTGCTCCTTTGGGGTGGAAGCCTGCATGCTTTACCTCACCACCTTTTGATTAGTGAGCCCCTAGAGCTCTTTGCTTCACTCTCTGGACAGCCCAGGTATGTTCTGGGTGCTTAGATGCCCTGTTGGATGCAGGTGGAGGTGAAGTCCATCCTTGTGCCCATTGAGGGCCCCACCTCAGTGCAGCAGTGAGCTGGGGCCAAGGGTCTCTCAGGTGAGACAGAGGATTGGTACCACACTAGATGTTGTGTCTGAGTTGTGATGGTTTGTATGGGAAGAGTTTTCACCCAGGCTTTCTCTTCACTGATTGCCTTTCTCCTCTGCTCTCCTATCATCCCACATATGGTGAGGACTTATTTCTGGGTTCATGGTCCCTTGGTGAGAGCTGACAAGTGCTGCTCTCCAGCAGTTGCTGAGGCAAGGCTCAGCAGTTCTGTTCCATGAGCTTCCAGCCCCTCTTGTCCACTGCCTCACCTTCCCCCAGCAAACCTGGGGATGACACACACATTAGTCTCTCTGAGGCCCTCTTTGGGTTTTTTTACTCTTTAATTTCCAGTGAGTTTTGTGTCATTTCTATCACTAGGTTGTTCTCAGCCTCTCTCTTTTACTGATGCTCCTCTGCCTCTTCCCTTACGTGTCTCTAGGGATTCAGAGCTCCTTTCCATTCAGCTCATGACAGCAACCTCTCGTGCCACCCCACAGAGCCCTTTGGTGGAATACTTCCTAGGGACTCTTGCCACACACGTTCTGTAACTTCTGCTCCTGGCTGGGCAAGCAAAGCTCCAGGGGATGGGTCTGGTCAGGGTGTCACTACAGGGCATCTTAGAAGGAGACAGATGGGAAACTTCTCCTGAAAGATTCATGGTCCCTGCTGTGTGTGCTAATCCCCTGCCCCTATCAACCCTCACCCCCCTCAGCAGATAAAATGTTTGCCTGCTGCTGCTTCTGTAATTGCCAGTGTTTGACTTCTGAACTCTTGGAAATCAGTTAGCAGCATCTGTTCTGCTCTCCCTGCCCGTCGAGGTGGCTGTGGTTGCAGGTTCAGGGCTGTTTGCTGGGACACCTTCTCAGCTGCTTCGGTCCCTGGAGACTCCCAGTGCTCCCCAGTGGTGAGATAGGGGGAAAATGGTCCCACTGCTGCTTTGTGATGCGTGGGCTTTCCAGAGATGTGTTCAGCCTCAGTCACAGGTGGGGTAGTGAACATGTGTGGTGCTGGCCTCTGCTTGGGACAGACACTGTCATGTCCATTTGTGCTTGGGAAAGATTCCCACGGGATGTGGGAAAGAACTGCAGAAAGGAAAGAAGATTTTAGAAAAGAAAAATGGAAAAGTAAGGTTTGTTTTATCTAAAAAAAAGAGGAGCAGGAACAAGATAAATCTTCGGACATCTAAGTCGTTGTTGAGAAAAGGACATTGTGGTCAGCTGCTTTTCATGTCCACAGGAAGCAGAAAAAAAGAAGAAATCTTGCCAAATTTTCAAGCAGAAAGATTTTGATTAGTTATATAGGGAGCTGTCTAATTGGTAGTATGGTGAGACATGGTGAGGCTCATTTGCTAAGGACACACAGGGAAACGTTTAATGGCGTGGAGTCTAAATCTGTCTTGTCCTGCCTCAGCACCAGTGGATGCAGTAAGGGATCACTTGTGGGTCTTTGCCAGCCCACATTTCTGTGATTAGATGAACAAGATGAACCTGAAAAATGTCTCATATGGGACCACTTATTTGACAGGAAAGAAGAACTGGGTTATGGACAAGCTGATCAGCAAAAGCTGCAAGCCTGGTCCGGTGAGGACGTGGTTTCTGCAAGCTTCTGCCACGTACCTTTTTTGTGAGCAGGCAGTTGGTGTGTGGAGGCTCCTGTGGATGGCTGCAGACAAAAGCCCTTCTGAAGGCACTTGTCACCTCCTGAAGTGTGCAGCTTTGGAAGGCTGATGAATTCACTGTCATTTGTTTGTGTGCTCCAGTGTCTCAGTGGCAGAAATGGGAGAAGGACAAAAGGACTGAAACCCTAATCTATATTCCTGTCTCTTGGTAAGGGTCTGTGTGGTGCTGGCCACTCCATGGAGAACCAATGTGAATTGTGAACTTGGCAGAAGGAAGGATTGAGATTTCTTCCTTTATTTAATTTTCTGAAGAAGGTTTTTTAAGAATCTGAGAAGATCCAGAGCACAGGGTTGTGAGGTGAAACCTGCAGCTGTACAAATCCAAGCATCTTCTCTGAAGGCCCTCCCCTGCATTTGGAAAGATGACTAGACTGTTGGAGACAGTTTCTTCCCTGTACTTTCTGGTGCTGACTTGAACAAACCCTTCTGGTCACCTGCACAGGCAGGCACAGGTACGCCTCCCTCCCTAGGGTGGCAGTTACTGCCCTTGGTCAGGTTCTGCCCTGCCTGTGGAGTTTTGGCACACTGACAGCATGTCCAGGGACTTCAGAGAGGAGATGGGTTTTTATCCCACTGGCTTGTTTTATGTCGAGGCAAGATTGGATTGTTTTTGCCAATCAGTCTTGTTTTGCTAATTTCCCTGTGTGCATGGGGATTTGTGAGTCATTGTCCCCGAGGAGAAATGGCACAGGAGTCTGTTTAAACCTACTCAGAGTTAGTGACTGGTTCTGTTCCCATAGAACCAGATTTTAGAAGGATATAGCTTCACTTAGGGCAGATGAGCCCTTCTGGACTGAAGCACATATGGCTGAAATTAGAATCGGAATGTGCTTATTTGTGAAGTGTTCTTTTTGGACATTCCTCTAAGAGGCTGTAATTTCCCAAATCCCTTGTTTCTCATTAGACAGCAGGCTTGCATCAAAGAGTACATGTTTTATGGATACCCCGCTCCCAAGTGACTGTCCCTTAGCTACCTGATCTAGGTCACATCTGATGGCTCTGCTGCTGACCCTGATTCCATCAGACAACCAGATGGCTTTATTTGTGCACCTATGCCTCATCCACGGTGAGGGTTTGGCCTGGCTTCTCACAGTTGCCCAGGGCCTAACCGTGTGTGTTTGTGGCTAATTATGGCCATGCTAATCCTGCACTGACTCTGAAGCAGAAGGGCAGATGCAAGTGCCACAGAAAGATTTTCTTACCAGGCAGCAAACGAATAATCCTTGTGAAAAAGCCTCTGGTGTAAATCTTGTGGACGTGCTGCTCACACGGTGCCTTTGCTGACTGACGTGTCAGACCCTTGGATGAGACTTGTGCCTGCTGCAACAAGGAGCTAGTCCATCTCTTTTGACCAAAGAGGACACTAGCTGGGTGTCTCCTCCCAGCCACTGTAAATTGTGTCAGTATAAGCTGTTTGCTCTCTTTGCCTCTTGCTGAAGCGGTTCCTGACTTTGTTTGCTTGGATTTTAGAGTGTATTTCTATGATTCATGAGCCTGCAGAAAAATATTCTGGCTCTTCTCCACCAGGCCCTACTCCTTGGCTACCAGAGGGAATTCTTACATCGAACAGTGACAGCTTCTTGGAGAGACCTTGTCCTCTAATGCAAATCAGATATTGGAAAATCTGGAGATCTTTATTAAGCCCAGGCCACCGTTAGAAGGCCTCCTACCATTTCTGTGCTGGTGCAGCTGGGGAGGGTGGTGGTGGCCATTTGACCTCCCCTGGGGCTGCCAGGCTCCCTCCTGGGACAGGGCAGCCCTGGGGACCGTGCCCGGTGCACTGCTGGGCAGCGCCGCCTGGCCGCAGGGGAAGACTGCTCTGGCCTTGGTTGTGCTCTGGAGGAAGGTGCTGGAAGGTTCTGGCCTGGGGCTTTCCTCCAGCTGGCCGTGTGGGGGTCACCCTTCTCCCTCGCTGCACCTACCTGGGGTCACCTCTTGCACATGTCGTTGCTGTCCCCAGAACCCAGTTCTGGCCTGGGGACTCTGCTCGGCGGGGGGTGGGTGCTCCCACCCCGGAGTGGTTCCACTTTAATTAGAAGACAAAAGGCAGCAGATGGGTACAGATGGACCAACGGGGGAGGACAAGGGAACAATCAGACAACATTAGTCAGCGTGGTAGGCAGCAGGCTTTACACACCAACTGCCTAACTCTTGTGGAGGCTTTGGGGGGCAGTGGAGAATGGCAGCTGGCTTTGAGCAAGGGTTTGGGGGCCTGGTAGAGAGTGTGGAGGGCAGGTGGGAAAATGCACTCAAGGTGCTTTTGCATGCTTGGAGAGCTGGGGATGAGAAGGTGCAACAATTCAAAAATACCCGGTGCTACTGGAAAATTTCCAGTCTTCTTAACATCCAAGAGGGTAATGTCAGCTTTACAGAGAGGCGGAGAGGCCTTGGGTAGAGCTGCACCGTGCTGTGCAGTGGCACCTCCCCGGGCAGGGCTGGGGCACCGGGGCCAGAGCCACAGAGCTTCTGGTCAGAGCCTGCTCCTGCCAGCTGGGAGCCTTCTGGGCCCTGTCAGACATTGCCCTGTGTCCACATCCCTTTCCTCCTGAGCATTTAATGGACTGTGGGAATGTTGTCCCAGCACGTTGACAATAAACACTCATATCTTAACTCAGGTGATGGATGGACTGCTGTGGGAAGATGAGCTTTCAAACAGGGACAGGGTAATTAAATATTCCTATCACAGTGCAGTATCAAGGATCTGTCTTATCACCCCTGATCAGTCCACAACATCATCAAAAGAATAGGAATGGGGGCTTGATTTGATGAGAAATGAAAAAAAAACCAACATAGCTTTGTTTTGTATTTTTGGTGAATGAAAACAAACTCTTACTTCTTTCTGAGTCCACACAAAATGGTTTTCAAACCTGGGAAAAAAAAAAATCAGATCATCTAAATGTGGTGAAACCTTTTCCTCCTTCTCCCCCCCCCTTCTTTTTTTTTTGTTTGTTTTTTTTGTTGGGTTTTTGGCTGTTTGCTTTTCTTAGAGTAGAAATCTGGCCACGTTGCCTCTGGATGCATTTGAAATCCATTTTTCTTGATATGAAGGTGCTCAGACTTTTTTCCAGTAAGGAATACCTTGCTTGTTGTGTCTTTGGCTCAGTTTCTCTCCTCTGGTGTTGGTTTAATGGCCTTACGTTGTGTCAGGGGAGGTTTAGTTTGGGTGTTAGGAAAATGTCTTCACGGGAAGGGTTGTCAAACCCTGGAACAGGCTGCCCAGGGCAGTGGCTGAATCACCATCCCTGGGCGTGTGGAGAAGTCCTGTCCATGTGGTGCTGACGGGCAGGGGTTAGTGGTGGCCTTGGTGGAGGGAAGTGAATGGTTGGACGTGTCCATCTCCAGGGTCTCTTCCAGGCAGAGTGATGCTGTGGCTCTGGCCAGCTCTGCTGTGCTCAGTCCTCACACACCCTGGCTCTGGGTTGGACCTGGACTGGATGTGGTTGACCTGGCTTGATGCTGACCTGCATCTGGGCAGTAATCTGCACTACACCAGGACAGCCTTAGGACAGTCGTTCCCCTTGTGGTGTCCTCTGCCCTGCGACGTGTTAACTTCCCTGCTGCTTCCCAGAGGTATCTGGTATTAAAGCCCAAACTAAACCCTGGTTCTCAGGGGAGCTCCAGAGCCCTGGCGTGCGCTCGGTGGCACCCGGCAGCGTAGAGGGTGCTCAGCATTGGTTGTGTCCCTCTGCCTGAACTGTGTTCTTCCCGAGCCTGTGAGTTTTTCAGCCTGCCTTTGGTAACGTTACATCCTGGCACTCGCTCTTTCCTTGCCTCGTAGTGGTGTCTGGCCTCCTGTCACTATTCTTTGGGCTTTCTTCCTCATGAAAGGCTCTGGCACTTACTGACCCGGCTCTGTTTCGAGAACACGCTGGGGGTTGTGCTGTCTTCTGCTGAGTCAGCGTTTTGCCAGGCTCATTTAATTCTCCTCTGCTGGGCTAGCTGCATTCTGCAGCATCTCCCACCATGCCAAGCCTGGGAGATTGTTTGACAGCTTTTTTCTTGTTCCTGTTTAAGCTTCCAACTTGGTCTGCATTTTGTGTGGCAGTTCCTGGGGCTTGTTTCCCTTCGTTTTTTTCCCTCAGCTCCTGTACCTGATGATGAGTTACATTTCCATTGTTCCTTCCTTCGAGAAGGATCCTGAGCACTTTGCAAAATTAACAGCCAGGCAGCATTTCCCTGTGAGGAGCGTGCAGCAGCTCGTGTGCTGGGCTGGGGTTGGGCTGCTCAGTCATGCAGAGCAGCGCCGCATGCCCGCCTGGGGAGGCAAGAGGAGCCACAGTGGGAGCGGGCGAGGAGCTTTTAATTGGGCCCTGGCCAATTTTGTCCCCAAAGTCTGTTTATTTTTGGGGGGGAAATAAGACCAGGAATGATAAGGTGCGTGTCCTTCCCTTTCCAGATGAGCCTCAGAAATATGGTGGGCGGAACAAACAAGTCTGTGAAAAAAATGTAGTTTGGGATCAACAAAAATATTCATTAGTTTGGGTCAGACATGGAGGATTTATTTTGGAAGGTTTTTTTGCTGTAGATGAAAACTGACATTTTGGTGTTTTCATGTAGACTCACGAAAGCCTTTAGATACCATTCACAGAGGTGATGTGGAGGAGGAAGCAACAGCATCTTCCCCCACATCCCAGAGCCCTGTGAGCCAGTGAGGACAGACTCCTAGGTAATGACAAACTGCATTCGAGTCCCTTCTGCCTGACTGACAGAATTAAACTGCAGTCTCCATCCTCTCTCAGGAGAGAGGCCTAGCCCTCAGGACTGGCATTTTTTAAAAGTTATTTTTTTCTTTTCTAGTTGAAACTCCTTTGCCAGTGAGTACTCGAAGTGTCTTTGCAGATGTTTCTTTGGATCCAAATTTCTATTGCTTTTATTAATCCAGCCTGATAAAGAACATGATTTTTGTGTGTATGTTGAACGGGCAGGTTTGATTAGTACAAATTTCAAAAAGAAAAATAAACCTGGGTTTAGACCGAAGCAAGGTGTTTGATTTGTTTTCTCCTGCATTGCTCAGGCTGTGCTCTGAAGAGGAGTTTGTGTATGGGTTAAGGAGAGCATCGTTCTGGTCAGAGCTGGGCCCTGCAGGGGCAGCCGTGGGGACTGGGCAGCTGGGCACCCATCAGAGCATGAGCTGCACCCTGTGGGGTTAATAACTCTGATGGGTGCTGCAGATCCTTTTCTTCTTCCAGCAGATCCACCCTGGTGTTACGTAAGCCTGTGGGTTTTGAGAAGAAATAGTGTTGGCTGGTAAATCAGCTTCTGTGGGGTGCAGCACTGAGAGCAGAGGTGTACAGCAAGGTTTCCAGTCTAAGCAGTGCCACGTGGCAGTCCCGCCATCCAGACTGGGAGAACTGGGAACGCAGAAATCCGAGTCCCTTCCTTCCAGTCTGCTACCTGAGACCAACTCCTCTACACCGAGTTACCAGTTTGCTCCAAGCATCATCTGGGTCTTTTAAGAGCTCAGGATTGCTCAGGTCACTTCTTTCAGGCCAGTGCTTTACTTTTGTTCTGTTTTAGAAGTGGGAGCTGTTTGCTTTCCTCCTTAGGTGTGTGCTCCTTTCCTCTGAGGCCAGTGGTCACTGTATTGCTGCAGTTACTTGTGTTTGCTCTGTGAGGACTGCTGGGGTTGTGGCAGCATCTTCTGTCTGTAGCTTTTCTGCCTCTGACAGGGACGACCTGTGGACAGCTGGTTTCCCTGAGCTTCTCCTGTGTATAGAGCAGTCTGCATTTGTAGTTCCCACCAGCATCATGCCTTGTCCCTTTCCTCACAGACTGAGGCTGTTTGAGGTCTTGGCTTTTGGGATGCCTGAGGAGCAGACCCGTGGAGGTCTGTGTGTGAGCAGTTGTTCTCACCCGTGCTCTGTCTCTCCTGTGTCGTCCCAGAATAAGTCCTCTGTGTGTCTATATTTTCCTGCTCATTGCCTAGACACCTTGCTCCAGCCTGGGACTAATGGAGACACTGTCTTACAAATAAGGATTACAAGAATTTGGTCTAGTGAAATCTGCAGTAAGGGCTTTCTTCATTAAGAAGGCCCCTGTCTCAAATAAACACTCTGAAGTATTCCCAGGGTTTACTGTGCAACGCTACTTGAACTAAAGTTGCTTTCTCCTGTGTCTTACTGGACCCTTGCCTGGCTGCTGAGGATAGATTTTCTCAAGCATATATTTTTGCCAGATAAGGAGTATGATAATTTTCTGTGTCCGCAAGGAATAATCAGTAAGGAAAAGAAGGAGTTCTTCAGGACAATCCAACTGAGTATAACTAAAGGGTAATGGGAAGGCAGGGGGTAGAGAAAAAGTGCATTTAGATCGAATATCAGGGATCAGGGAGTTCCTTCAGAAGATGTAAACCAGTTGTCTGATGAGCATGCTTGGGGCCTGGTGGCTGCAATTGCTTACCATGGGGCAGGGCAGACCAGATGGTGGGGAGGTGAAGAGGAACTGGCAGAGAGACATCCACCACATGTTGTCTTTTCATTGTCCCATGGCTGTCCGTGTGTTGCTCTGGAGGGTGAGCAGCTCAGCACCCCTGGGGGACATCCCCCCTGTCCAGCCTCCTGCCAGCAGGCGTGGAGGCAGCTCCCCCTGCCTCCTGCCTGAGAGGAGGGGCAGTGTGTGCCGTGGCAGAGGAGGAGGCTGAGAGACCCTCACCCCGAGGAGCCCCCGGGTCTCTGTGCTGCTGCCTTGCACCCTCCCGGGTGGAATTTTCCAGGAGCATCCCCCACCCCACGGCTGCCTCACAGACCCTGAGAAGCACAGCTCAGGAAGATGCATTCTTAGCACACAGCTGACATGGTCAACAGCTGGTTTCCAGAGAGAGTGCTGTGAGATCTGGAATTGCTGCACTGGGGAAAAAAATGACTCGGGGTAATTATAGATAGCTAACAATACTATTTAATTTCTTCTGCCACGTCTTCCCTATATAGTGTGTCTGGTAAGGCTTCAAAGAGCTGAATAGTTCTGACAGAGGGCATTGAGAGGGGTAGGTAAGGGAGAAAACAAGTTCTCTGTGATTTTAGTTAGGGTCTGGAATGAAGGGAATGTGAATGGAGTGTTAGATGCCTCCAAGTCCTGCTCCAGCAAGGGGAACCCTCCCCTTTGTGCGTGCGCCATAGGAGGAGGATGTGGAGGATGATGAGGGAAGCTGAGTGAGACAGGACCCCTCAGCACAGGCTCAGAGGGCCAGGAGTAGCTTAGCACAAAGCCCCACGGGCAGCTGGTGTGCTGCTTGGCCCTATGTCTGCTGAGCAGGCCTAGAGCTGGGGGCCACAGGGGAAAGGGAGGCAGAGGGTGTAAGGTTGGATGTGGGAGCAGTGAAGGGACTGGCTGCTCCAGGAGGCAATTCGGAGCTGCTCCGAGTCAGACCCTTGCTCAAAAGCACCCTCTGCTACAGCGGAGCCTGCAGGGACCTCAGGAGGCTCCAAGGAGAATGAGCCTGGGTCCCAGCAGAGTCTCCTGCGTGCTTCAGAGGTGCTGTTGCTCTGTTGGCACTGTGGTCCCGGGGTCCTGCTGGGCTCTGTGTGTGCACAGCCAGGGCTCCTGCAGCACCCAGCCAGCTGCAGGGGTGACCTGTGCCCTGGGGAGGGACCCTGCTCCCCCCTGGCTGCTGCCCCAGGGAGGGCACTGCAGAGGGGCCCTAAGGAGAGGCTCAGGGGCCAAGCAGGAGGACCCATGCGGAGTCAGAACATGATGTAGGAGATGCCTGCAGAGACTAAGTGGCACACGTGAAGGGGCACAGTGAGAACATGATGTTAGATTTGCTGGCATCAGGGTGGGGTACCCTGGAGAGTGAGTGAGCCTTGGGGACTGCAGAACCTTCCTGTAGAGCCCAGCAGCAAGAGAAGGATGTTACAGGAGGCTGCTGTTTGATTTCACTTGCAATGCAGCCAGTGTCACAGTGGGTAGACAGGGGTGCGAGGTGAAGGTGGATCCTGTGTCTCAGGCCCCTGAGATGGGGCATGCAACCTTTCTGCTCTCGTGCTGGGTGCTGTGTCCCACCTCAGCTGCTGGCTCTGAGACAGCTGCAGCTGTGCAGAGGTGGAGTTAAAGGCAGTGGAGGTTTCCTGAGGGGATGATGGAAGGTCAGCAAGAGACTTCAAGCTAAGGACTCGTCAATTGGTGGAGCTTCTACTGGTAAATTGTTCCCTGAAGGCAAGCTCCTGCTATCATTTCATTTAGAGAAATGCACCAAAAGGGATATAATGAAGACATTCCCAGTATCAGAGTGTGACTGTGATCCTGGAAGAAGCACTGGCTGAGGCTCATTTTTCTGTCATGCTCCTCGGGGCTTGGCTCAGTGACATGTCATCTGAAGGGCTGTGGGTGCTGAGGTGTCACAGCACTGGAGCACAGGCCCTGGGAGAGAGGCCTGCATGTACAAACCTAGCAATTTCAGTGACTTCCAAAAAGCAACTTGCATTGAGTTAACTTGCAGAAAAAAACTTTGAAAGGTTTGTAGGTGAAAACTCAGTATTTCAGTTAAAATACTTTTTTCATACGAGATGCTTGTGAGACTCTCCAACTTTCTGTGCAAAGGCTAAGGAATTGGAAAAGAGACACTCCAGAGTCTTTTGTTGCTAAAAAGGGTACAAATTGATTTTGGATTTATTTTTTTTTTCCTCAAATTTTTGAATACTATTCTGAAATTTACAGCAAAAGAAGCAATGTCAGGGACCTTCTCTCATTTATATTCAAATGGGTATTTCTGTGTGTTTCAGGAAGCCAGAAACACAAACCAGATGATTCTGCTATTAAAAAAAGAATGTACTCTTAGCCAGTGTACCTCCTTCAGAGGAAATTACCATCTCTCTCTGCTCTAGAAGGTTCTGCAATGATAAATGCAAAGCCATGCAGATGCTGAGAGGACAACCAAACCTTGATCCCTGAGGAAGCAGCTAGGTATGGTTACCAGTGTCCTCCCCTGAGTTCAAGGTCAAGATCTTGAGCTAATCTGGAGTTGTGATCCCTTTCCCTCTGAAGGGCTTGTGAAGGTGTGGTGAGCACAGGCACAGCTGCGTGGCAGGAAAAGCACAGAAATTATTTGAACGAGGTATAAGAATTAAAGATAAATATTTAGCCAGCATTACAACTTTGCATGGTCATTTCTAAAACTTAAAGATGTTCTATTCTTGAGAGGCCTCTCTCAGGGGCCACCCAGACACCGTTGTCTGTAGTGTCACTTAGCTCATGTCTTTCCCTTGCTGCCTTGCACCACACTCTCCCTCTCCCTCTCCTGCTCTCCAGAAGCTGCTCTGTTGCTGCACACCAGACTACCCTCAGTTCCACTGATGCTGTAGAACTGGTACTGCAGTTCTCACCCAGCCCCCCTGTCTGGAGCCCGGGCACCATCTTCATCCTCTGGTGGACTGGGACAGTCCTTGCCTGGTCCTTCATTCCAGATGTGCCTGCCCAGCAAGGCTTTTGGTGCTCTCCCAAGACTGTCCCTCCAGACAGTGCTGGGAGGGGTGGTGGTGCACAGCTCAGCAAAGCCACAACATGAAGACGGTCAAGAAAAGGAAGAAGGGACTGGAAGGGGAAGGGTTAAAATAAATAAGCCTCCTGAGACTGGTGTTGAAAGCAACTTCACTGCATCCTTGATTAGAAAATTGTATTTTGGGAAGAAAGGAAACCCAGGTTATTCCTGTTTAGAGTGCTGCTGTTGCTGGTCGTGTGTTCCTGCAGCACGTTGCTGAGCAGGGTGCCCAGGTGGCACCAGGAGTGGGGTGCTGAGGTGGGCACATGACCAGGTGGGCACCCCAACACCCCCTCCCACTCCTCAGCCACAGGGCAGTCTGGGGTACTGGCTTGTCTGCACGAAGGTCCTGTTCTGAGGACAGCACCTCCATGGGAGTGTGAGTGTTGGCTTTTTGGTAGTTTTGGAGGCTGAGGCTTGGCTGGAGAAGGCCAGAAGGGCTCAGAAGAACCCTTGCTGATGTTCCAGCTTCACTATGGGAGGTGCCTGGGTGACTGACCTCCAGACACTAGGGTCTCTCATCTATTTTGTGTTGGACATGCAGACAAGAAATAGCAGCCTAGCTTTTAAAAAACATCTTTGTTTCTATTTTTTTGTCATGTTTTGTGCCTTTCTTGCTGCAGTTGCTCTCTCTCTTGCTGCTGGGTGCCACAGAGCTCTGTGTGGGAGCCTGTGCCAGAGTGGTAGTGAGGTTAAACCATCTTACTGCACAGTGCTCGTGCCCTGACCCCACTGCACTGCTCTGCCCGTGGGAGGCCTACCTGCTGGAGTGTTTCTGGTGCAGCTGAAGGTGCTGAATTGGTTCTTCAGAGCCCTCTGTGGCTCTGAACCCTATTTTGTACCTTTATGCTACAAATTATGCTAATGGAGCTAAAAATCTGCAGATGTGTACATGCAGCTTCCCAGTGTTGTGATGGTGGCACAAGGTGCCAGGTTCTGAGACTCTCTCCCATGGCCTGGGTCAAATGCAGGCAGAGGCTGCTGACCACTGGGACAAGCTGCAGTCACTGCCCTTCTGCTGAGGTTGTTTCTGAGGACGGTGGTGGTACAGGGAGGTGCTGGGTGTATTTCTTCTTCGTGGGCTGTGGAGATCTCTAATGTAATTTTCTGACCTTGTGTTCATTGGAAGTGTTTCCATGGATGTTTTTCAACTTTATTGCTGTTGCACTTGGAGAGATTGAAATAATACACACTACAGAATGGGAAATAAAAAACCTCAAATGATCTTAGGAGGTTGGGCAAATCTTACATCTGTGGTGCCTGGAGCCTCCTTTTAGGCTAAAAACTATTTGTCCTCCTTTCTCTGGCTTCTTTTCTGGAGAAGTCGTTCTCACAGGACGTCTTGCTCGCACACAGGGAGCCCCAGAAATGCTAAAGGAGTGGGAGTCAGGGCAGTGAACACTGTCATTGCCTTCTGGAAATACTTACAGTGGTGTAGCCATGGCTGTGAAGAGTTGGGACCAGAGCTCCCAGCAATGCCCCTCACCTCTTGCAGTTCACCACATCCAGAGGAAATCCCTAAGCAGTTTTGATGCACTTCACTAGAACTTCCTTTTGTGATCTCTTTTCTAAATCCACCTGAAGGGGACAAATTTCTTTTTCACTTGGATCCCCATTCTCAGTCCTCTCACAGTGTGTTTTACAAAGGGGCATATTTCTGGGATAAATCAGTTCAAGATAATTTATTATTCAGTTAAGAAAAATTTCCTCCATACTTGCATTCCCAGCCAATTTATTCACTTGAGAAAAGCAAAGTGTTAACGTTTTGTAGGTCTCTGTCCTGAAGCCATGCTGGGTATTGCTGCCTCTGCAGAGGTGAGGCTTGACTGCCCTGGCTCCTCCTGGCAGTGCCCCTGGAGTCTGCTGTGGGTGGCAGGTGGCACAGACCAATTTGGTCTCCTTTTATCTTTAGTCTGTGCACACACTCCCTGGGAGAAGCTGAGGGAGGAGAGGTGGAGTTACCTTTGTGACAATTCCCTTTCCTCCCCTTCACGTGAGTCCCAGAAGCTCTCCTGGCTGCTGAGAAAGAGGCCCTTGGAGAAGTGGCAGCTGAGATTAAACTGTGGCAAGAGGAAGGGGTGCTAGAGAGAAGTCCTTTTTTAAAGAACATGTTAAAGCCCAAAGATCCCCTTGAGTCCAACGCCTCTGCCAGGTAACTCCCCGAGGAACACAGATGAGGGGTTGTTCACTGGTGATCAGAGGGAGAAGGGTTTTTCTGCAGCTGCCCTGTGCCACAGGCTGTTCTGTTCATGGCTCGGGGTGTGGCACCTCCACAGCAGGTGATGAGCTCCTTGTGGTTTAGTATTGGCACTGAGTGATGGGGGAGACTTGAGTGTGGTTCAAGAGACGATGTCCCATTTTCTCAGTAACAAGGTAGGACTGCTTCTGCTTCTGCCCTCTGGAGAGCAAAGTGAGTTTGATTTCCAGGCTGTCATTCCAGGCTCCTCCTCAGACCCTGAGAACAATCAAAAATGCTGGTGGAGTTATTTAACTGTCCAGTGGTTTGGACTCTGAGGACAAGGCCTCGTCCCTCAGGTATTTTAAGTGTGTGGTCCCTTGGGGTCCAGGAAAAGAAATAAAACTTCGTGCTAGATACAGACACTTTTCTGGCAGAATTTTGTGTTGGAAACTGTTTATTTCAGGGTTTTCTTTAGGCCAGGATGAACAGCAGAGGCAGATTTACTTGCAGAATGTCTTAAACACAATGGAATCAGCCAGCCTCCCCACCAGTATTATGTTGTTAGGGAAAGGCTTTTTTCCCATCCTTTTTATTATCTTGTTTTGGCTACTGTTTGGGACTTCTGCTCAATGGCCAAAGACCTCGGGCAGCCCAAATGTCAGGTGGGAGAGTCTGCTGCAGACGTCTTGTGTCCAGCTGACACTTCTCACAGCCCAGGCTAATCTCTGGCTCTTGCCTGTTGCTGCACCCAAAACACCAAAGGTAAGCCAGAAACCAGCCTCAGCATGGCTGGGGACAGGCAACGCTGGCACTGGGGGGGCATCTAGACCAGTCTCCCCAGTGTTTCCAGGAGCTGCACACTTCCGTGAGGCTCCTGCAGGGCAGACAAAACTGCATGTTACTCTGCAAGGGGGGCCCATGAATTGTGTTTTGGGGCTGCAGAAGGCTGTGGGGGTGTGTTTGGGCATTTGCACTGAGGAGGGTACATGTGGAAGGGTGCTGGTCTCATGTGTGTTTCTGTGTGTGAGGTGGAGCTGCTGGTCCTTGGAGTGTGTGTGGAGCCTCTTTCTGTGCCTGTGCATGACCTCTGGCACCAGAGGTTTTGCCCCTGCTCTAACTCCAGGTTTCTTTGTCTGCTTCTTTCTAACCCTAGCCACTGCAGCTCTGCACATGGCTCCTGCTTTGGCAGAGCTCAGCCTGTTCCTCCCTGGCAGCCAGCCCTGCCTCCTGCTGCTGGGCTGTGACAGCAGCTTCCACAACCTGATGCTGCTGGGTGTGGAGAGGAGTTTCCTAGCTCCCAGAAGTGTGTACGTATGAGCCTACATGAAAGGCACTAGTGGAAATAATAAAACTTTTAGCTGCTTTATAAAGGCTCTGGATGCAAAAACCAAGACTTTCTTTCCTGGACTGTAAGCAATTTGACTCTCTAGGCATCTTTTATTGTCTGCTGTAATTGTATCTAGTCCTCCACAAACTCATAGGTTAGAAAATTCTGCATTTTGGGCATCACAAAGATCCCAAATACTCTTATTTTGTTATGTACTTGATCCAAAGTTTCTTCAAATGCTCAAAATTATCATAAAAATCCCCCCTCCAAAAAAAGCACTTAGAATTTGAGCTTATTAAGCATTTTTCAAGTTATGTTATTGTAAAGAAAAAACCTGCCTCTTTTTAGGAAAAAGACACACTTTTCAGTGTTAGGGTAATTCTACAGTGGGTCAGATTTTAGCTTCGTGATTGTTCCATGGCATAAGTGACTTTTTAGATCCGAGGAAATCTAGTTCACAAATAGAAAAATTCTGAGTGATTGTGAGTGGAAGTTCCTTGAGATTGCAGGTGTTCCTCTTGAGTTTTTTTTCTCATTTTATCATTTTGAATGCACACCCTGAGAGAGCTGCACCTAGACATGTGGTTTTCTGGAGAGCTGTGCTTCATCTCCAAGGCAACAGTGAGGATGAAATGCTGGCTGTGGCCAACGTGCAGGGGGAATTACAGCAAAGCCACGGGCTTGCTCTGGTCAGGAGGCAGCTGTCTGCTGCAGGTCCCTGGGAAGACGTGCGTTGATAGGTAGGAATTTGAATGTCAGCAGCTGATTTGTCTTTTTCCCTAACTGGGCTTTGACAGAGGAGAGCCCAGGATGTTTCCTAGTCCATTGAACTGGGTGGAAATGGCAGCTCTGAACAAAGCTGTGAAGTCCTCTGTGACTGGGGCAGCAGAGTGGT
This sequence comes from Merops nubicus, assembly GCF_000691845.1. Taxonomy (NCBI): domain Eukaryota; kingdom Metazoa; phylum Chordata; class Aves; order Coraciiformes; family Meropidae; genus Merops; species Merops nubicus. Next base: position 11,320 of record NW_008606136.1, on the reverse strand, counting down.
CGGGATGTGGTGACGGTGCTGCTGGGGCAACAGTCTGTTCTTGCCTTGACCTGGCTCCAGCCCAGGGTCTTCTCTGCAGTGCAGGAGCTGGCCTCAGAGGGCATGGGCTGCACCCTGAGGAGAAAAGGAGATGCTGTTTCATCCCCCAAGGTAGGGAGCAAGAGAGTGATATACAGGAGCAACACTGCAAGGACCAAGGAGGCCTTTTCTGACCATGCATGGTAATGAAGAAGAGTTTCTTCTTGTGGTTCACCAGTCGGTTTAGCACAGCATAGATTTCATCCCCATGCAGAATATACTGTTCCATATCTTTTTCAATCCATTTGTACATCAGTCCTTTCACATGTACATCTCTAATAGCATCAGATATATCCTTGTAAAGATGCACCTGGTCAAACTCAATGCCATGAGTTATGAAGTAATCAATGACTGAAGAGAGCAGCGTCATTTCAGGAAGAGAAAAAATGTCCATAAACTGCTTAAGTGATGGACCCTTGCCATAGAAGTCACTCATCTGGCAAAGGGAAGGCTCTACTAGATTCTTCCTATTTTTCCCCTCTTTCTCTTCCCTTCTCACTAGCTGGGTTTGTAAGAGCAGCCCAGCTGGGACTGAGCTCGAGCCTGCAGACAGGCCTCTTGTGCACTCTCCTAAATGCCTTTTCAAGCAAGCTCAATAATGGATGAGCACCTGGGTTCTTGTCTACGCTGAAGAGTGCACATGGTGTTTAGTACACGAAAAAGCTATTTGCCCATCAGAGCTCATCCCTGGAACAGCAGCATCCCCAGGACACCAGTTAATTGTTCTCTCAGTAGTTAGAGAGGAAGTTCCTTTCTCTGATGGTCTCTGCTGCTGGACTTCTTGAGCCTAGAGCTCGTGCCTGTGCTCAGCACATGGTTCTTGACTTCCCCTCGGCACAGCAGAGTTCAGTTCAGACTCCTGCCTCCAGTGGGCTGCGTCCTGACTGCTGCTGTCCAGACGTCCTCTGCCACAAGCAAAGCAAGTGCAGTCAGCCTCAGGCTGTGTGCTGGGGCTCCATGGCTCCCATTGGCATCCTGACGCCTTGCACAGCTTGTTGCCTGCGTGGGGGAAGATGCACTGACACGGCTCTTGGTGCAGGAGGGAGAGAGGACTCAGGGCTGCAGTGCCTCAGAGGAGCTGGAGGGAGAGTGGACGAGAGCTGTGCCAGGGAGGGTGCAGGCCATCAGCTGGGCACCAGTCCCTGCTGGCACACGAGTGGGGCGGGTGAACAGGACTGACCGGCGGGGGACACTGCTGAGCAGGACAGAGACAAATGTGCAAAGCTAAACGTGGAGTGGGAGGAAGGACTGAGAGAGTTGAGGTGCTCCAGACGAGGTCTGTCTGAGGTGTGCTGGCTGAGCGGCTTCTTGCTGCCAAGGGCAAAGCAGCAGGAGGTGCCACGGGGCAGGGCAGGAGGGCTGCTGTGTGTTGGTACCAGTCTGTTCTGCTGTCAGCCTGACACGGGAGACGTGCACGAGGGCAGGGCTGTGTGTTTTGCACGAGAAGGTAGCAGCCTCCTTTCTCCTGTTGCAGCAACACATGACATTCACAGCCTGCCCTTTCCCAGAGCAGACCTGCAGGAAGGGTGATCTATGGACACATGGCATGGGGTCCATGCCCATGGAGCTGACCCCAGCAGCACCTGCCAGCCACTGGGGAAACACCAGTGCCTGCCCTTAAGAGAACAGGGAGTGGGGCAGAAGGGAAAGGAGCTTAAGAACTGCAGATTTATGGAATCGCTGTTGCTTAACCCTGTTCCTTAGAAAAAAAAATCTTAAATGCATTATCAAATGCATTAAAAAATATCCACCAAGATTTGTTGAGCACAAACCATGTCAGACCAATCTAATATCTTTCTGTGATGGGGTAACAGGCATTGTGGACAGAGGTGAAACTGAAGGTGTCATCTGCTGTGACTCCGGTGAGGTTTTTACCATCTCTCATCACACTTTGTTAGCAATCTAGAGGAGCAAGGTCTCTGGGAGAGCTAATAACAAATGCATGCAAAATGAGTAAGAATGTCAAAATGGAAGGGAGCACAGACTGGGGCTCTCTGAGGGTCTGTCCTGTGCTCAGTTCAGTTCAATGTTTTCTTTAACAGCCTTGGTGATGGATGGAGAATTTGCATATCAACATTGAAGATGACAGCAAGCTGGGGGGGACTGTGAATCTGTTGGAGAACGGGGTTAGAATTCATAATGATCTTGGCAAATTTGAGATACACTCCGAAAAACTGGGATGTAATTCATTTGAGACAAGAACAAGCTATTGTACCTTGGCAGGAATAATGGACTACATAAATAGAGTGCAGAGAAAGATCAACTAGATCACAGTTCTGCAGGAAAGGATTGGGGGGAGGATAAAAGAGGATCACAGGCTGAACATGATTTTGTGTTGTTGAGAAAGAGGCAAATGCTGTACTTGGATGTATAAATAGTAGTTCAGCCTGCAAGGCACATGATGTAATCTCTGTGCTCTGCTGGGTGATGGGGAGGCTGAAAAACTCTGTAGTTCCATGGATGGCACTTCAAGAAGGATCTGGACAAAGTGGAAGGAGTCCAGGGGAAGCAGTGAGAATAATCAGGTGTGGAGAGAATAAGACATACAAGCAGTGACTTAATGAATTAGGGTTGTTTAGCTGTGAGTTGAGAGGACTGGGGAGAAAGGGGGAGAGACTAGGCAACAGGCAGGGAACTCTGAATCTCAGAACTTCCCCGTTTGCAGCAGTCTCTGGCAGCATCAGTGACTGTGTCAGTGCTCTCACCAGGGTCGTGGTGGAGGAGGCACTTCTGTGAGGAGTTGTGTGCTTGGAACTTCATGTGGTTCCTGTCTGTTTGAATGGTTCCTTTGGACCATGGTCAACACAGTGGCACTGGAGGTTACCACAAGAAAGAAGGGGCAAGTGAGCAGGGCTCGTGAGGAGTCTCTCCTGCTTGAAAAAAGTGGGTGCAACTAGGCCAAGAGGCTGCTCTGGTCCAAGAGTTGTGTAACCATCCACAGTGTGTGCTGTGTGCCACAAGAGGTCTTCAAGGAGAGGTTGAAAGGCTGGCAGGCCATCTTTTGCCCAGCATCTGTAACCCTGGAAGAGGGAGAAAGGCTTCATATTCTCTTTCTTTAATCCAGGCTTTGCTCTTTACTGGCTTGCTTAGCCCTGCCATTGACCTTGCCTTTTCATCTGCCTCTTCTGTATGGGTGCATCTGTCTGTCTGTCTGCCTACCTGTCACCAGGGTACATCCACAGGGATTTACCTTGTCTGTCTGTGGTACTGCCCCAGCTGCCATTCTCTTGGATTTCTTGTACATGTCTTCTGTCTTACTCCATCTGTGATACTGATGGACTCCCAGATCTCAACTCTCTCATCTCTCATGTTAGTATTATGGTGTTTGGTGTTAGGCACCACAAATACACCTTCCAGAGGTGCGTGGTACAAACCTGGGAGGGGTGGCTGGCACACCTGAAGGCTGTGCTGCTGTCCAGTGAGACCCAGACAGGCTAGAGAGCTGGGCAGAGGTAAACTTCATGAAGTTCAATAAGGACAAGTGTAGACTCCTGCATCCGGGGAGGAACAACACCAGGTACCAGTAGAGGTTAGGCGTTGTCCTGCTGGAAGGCAGCTCCATGGAGACAGACCTTGGAGCCCCCTGGACAGTCAGTTGTCTGTGGGACAGCAGTGAGCCCTTGTGGCCAAGAGAGTCAATGGTCTCCTGGGGTGCATTAATAGAAGTGTGTCCAGCAGGTCTAGGGAGGTTCTCCTCCCCCTCTGCTCTGCCCTGGTGAGGCCTCTCCTGGAATGCTGTATCCAGTTTCAGGCTCCCCAGTTCAGGAAAGACAGGGCTCTACTGGAGAGGGTCCAACAGAGAGCGACGAGGATGATTAAGGGATTTGAACATCTCTCCTCTGAAGAAAGACTTAGAGAACTAGGACTGCTTAGTCTTGAGAAGGCTGAGAGAGGGTCTTACTAATGTCTATAAATATCTGAGGAGTGGGTGTCAAGAGGAAGGGGACAGGATCTTTTTGGCAGTGCCAGTATTAGGACAAGGAATAATGGGTTTCAGATTCTCAGAGGAACCAGGAATCAAATTTATCCTTCCGTACCTGAACCATAACCCATTCACTGTTAATTTCCAAATGCAGCCACCACAGAATGCCTTGAGCTCCACTGTGGTTGGTTGGTGTGTGGTTTGTTTTGGTTGGGTTTGTTGGTTGGTTGGTTTTTTGTTTGGTATATTCATAGCCCAGGGTCATGTGCAGTACTTTTAAAATAGATGATGAGTCTGAGGCCCTGTGGACTCTTTGGCTAGAGCTGGCTGGTAATACTTAGAAACTAGATAAAATAGCCTTGAAATAGAGAGGCAATATTTGGACATGGAAGGACAGATGTTTGCTCTTACTCTTCTGAGATGTGAAGTCTGTAGCTGGCAGTAAAAGGGGCAGACGAGACAGCTCCTAGGAAGGCAGAAAACAGAAACGCAGCATTTTTATAGATGACTGAGCTTTTATGCAGTTGCTTTTAAAAGGAGAAATTAAATGGCCATTTGCTCTGCCTCTTGATTGCTCAGTGCAATTCTTTATGCCGTATGTCATTTGCTGTCTTGTGTTTAACTTTGCAGAATATTCTGGGCTGCAGTTTGCAGGGAGGCGCCTGTGTGCACACATCTGTGCTGCTCCACACTGCTGGATGGGCTGAAATTCCCTCCAAGGGTGCTCAGCAACCTGCAGTATTTTTTCCTTTATTTTATGCCACCCTGGGTTAGCTGAGCTCTAGGCTTGCGTGTGACAGATGGCTGTTCTGTTGCAGCCTTTTTTGGCCCTTTTTCTCCCTCTGTCATGCTCTGGCCTCAATGTAAGCTTTGAAGGGTCATTATCTAAATCATCGCATAGAAAAGTCCTTGGGAGCCAATTCACTTCTGGCATAAGTGGCTTCAATTCCATTGACTTTAGAGTAGGTTCACTGCTTGACGTCAGGGGGAGATTTGTGTAATGTAGATGTCAAACGGAACAGTACTAAGGCATAATGGAGTGGTTCTGTCCCAAAAATGGCCCATTCTTGGGCTTTGTTTTGCTTGTGGGCAGAGCTGCACTCCAGTCTTGCATGTTAAGGGTCCCCTTTTCTATTTGCATCTGTCCTGGGACTTTCTTTTCTCCTCCCTGTCCCTGTTGTATCCCATCCAAATCTCTTTAGATCTGCTTGTCTGCAGTTGCAGGTGTCCTTAAGCTGCACGTTCCACACCCTCTGCTCCCTCCTCACAACCAGTTCTGCCTCCTTGCAGCCTGCTCTATGGACAAAACCAAACCAGCTGTCCCAGGATGGTCAGCGCCAGCAGGTCTTAGGAAGCTGTAGGAGATACAGACCCAAGCCTGCAGACGCTGTCTGGCAGCTGCTGGAGCCCAGGACTCTCACTTCTCCCTGATACCAGGGAGTAGAGACAGGGAAGACCCATGGAAGCCTGGTTTAGATGAGTAATACAAACCTGAGGTGTTTCCAGTGATGAATGCACAACTCTTGGCTGTATTTAGAGCCTCACAACCCTTCTGGAGGGGACAAGTTGTGTCAGCAGCCCCTGGGATGGATGGGGGGGGACAGGAGAAGTGCAGGCTGGCAAAGCCTGAACCAATCGACTCTTATTGGCAAGGAACTATTTTTGGGAGCCAATGATGAGAACACCCTGTACTGCTGCAAGTTTGGCTCTGCCTTGCAAGGTTAATATCTGGGAGTTTAATCAGAGTCTGTCAGATGCATGGAGTGAGTAGCTGGGGTGTGTTTTGTGGTGGGATAAGAGGAGGGAGGGATGGGGGGAGAGGCTTTTGAGATACGAATGGAAGAAAAAAATCCATTTCTTGAGTTTCTGCCATTTTTCCATTTGTGATTAACTATAGGTAGATAACATATAAATTCAAGAGGGACTTTCACATCTCTGTGATCTCATGGTGGTCGAGCAGAGGGATATCTGTGACACTGCAGAGCTCCTGTTTTGCCTTAGCCCAGCGTGTCCCTGAGCTCCCTGCGCCCGAGTTTCGTTTGCAGATCACTGTGCCCTCTGTAGAGCTGCAGCCAGACCTCCCTGTGACCAGATGCAGCAGCTGTTTGGCAGTGCAAAGCTATTCTAACCCAGGCTTAGGAAGTGGGTGAAAACAGAGGGGTAATTGGAGAGACAAAGACTGTAATGACTGGCTGCAAAAAAAAGCAGCCCTGGTTAGTTTGACTCATGAACTGTGCAGAATAATCTTATGGTTATTTTGGTGTAGCTCTGAAAAGGCCACTGACCATTGATGGCCCCTCGTGCTGGGAGCTCCACAGAGACCAGGGCATGGCTGTAGCCACGGGACACGTGTCAGCTGAGGGAACATGGACAGGCAGACAGCTGAGAGGCAGTGCACAGGGAATGCAGTTAAGGGCAGTAGTAAATGTGCAGGATTTTCTTGCTGTGCATAATTTAGGGGAAGACTGTAAAGAGATGGTATATTTTATCCATCGATGGCAGGGAGCAGTTTTGCATTGATATACAAGGAGAATACGAGGGGAAAATGAGTGAGGATTTATAAGGTTTGTGGACTATAAACTTAGCGTGTGAGCAGCGTGACTGTTGCAAATTCTCTGCAGCTGTCTGGGCAAAAGAGAGACTTGGGTAGAGAATGAAGAAAAGCAGTGCCATAACCTCACTGGTATTCATGGGACCTCTCTCAAGGAGGCCAAAACTGAGGAAAGATGTGTGACTGAAAAACTGCTGAAGAAAGTGGAGCAGGTCAGCATTCACATCTTGATGCTGCCTGAGGGATTAGAGGCATCAAGTGGCTTGAGAAAGAGGCACCTGATGCAGCTCAGAAGGGAGGCAAAGGAAAACTGGAAATGAAGAGGGAAAATTATACCGGGCAAATGATCTCTGAAACAGACTTTGAATGGTTATGAATGTTTTGGGGCCTGAGAGGTGTTTGTTGCAGCCAAAGTGAGGAGGTTTTAGAGTAGAGGAGAGAGCAGGACCATGATAATCTGTGAAGGTCCCCGTATTTCAGACCTGAACTGTTGATGGCAAAGTGGGGTCAGGAAGCTGGCTGTGTTCCCCTCCAAAAAGTCAGTCTGCCCAGCAGCAAGGTTTGCTCTCTCCACCCAGGAGCTGGAGCCCAGAGCTCTTCCTTGCTCAGCCCTGCTGCCCTGCTCACCGCACAGCACTGGACCCCAGGTCCTTGGAGGTACCTTGCCCAGTTCTCATACAAGACATGGCTTTTTCTCAACCTGTCAGATCATGGGCACCTGTGACCACAGCTTTACAATGTCATGGCTGCAGAAGCGCAGTAACCTCCAGCAGGAACCAAACCAGTTGTTAGGTGCAGTGGTGGGGTGTGCAGTGAGTGACACAGGTGAGCCAGCCCCAGGTTCCTCTTTGCTCTCAGGGTTAGGGTCTGTTCTGACCACCCAGGCTGCGGGTTTTAGGAGAGGGAGTTCTGTGAGGAGGGAAAGGAGAGCCCTGGAAATGCACACGTTTACTGCAGTGCTGCCAGGCAGCAGGAGTGCCAGGCAGGAGGAGGTGGTGAGTGGAAGGGGCTTGGTGCCACAGGGGCAGTGGGCAGAGGGGAGCCTGGCAGTGCAGCTCTGGGGACCACCGGCTGCCATGCTGCATGGGATGAGGAGCCCCAAGGGACCTGCTGCACAGAGGCAGTTGTGCTTTGACATCTGGATGCCTGCTTGTGGGAAGGATGGTTTCATTTTCCACTCTGCTTATAGAGAAGTGGGGAGGGGTGGAAGGAAGGGGCCAGTCTCTCATGTTCAGCTGCACACACCACGCTGGCAGGGCACCTTCATCCATTGCTCTGGTGGGTGCTGCTGCCTCGCCTCACCCTCCAAATTCCTGAGCCAGGGCACCCCTCCTGCAATGCAAGGAACCTGACTAGGGGAGGAGGCACATTCCTCTATACCTGCTGCACAGAGGTCAGGTAGGAAACTGTCTCCTCTCTCATTCCTGTTGGTCACACGTGTTTGCAGACGTGCAGAGGCTGCAGTTTTGGATGTCTGTTTACAGAATGGGAACATTATTTCCTCATTGTCAGGAAGGAGCTTTTTCCCCAAAGTGTCTCTCTTCCCCAAAGGACACTGATGTGGAGCAGGGTAAAATGGTGATAAAAACACCCTGCTGAGACAGAAAAAAACCTGCAGAAATTACTGAAACAGAGGGGAAAAGTTGCATTTACTGGCTGGTTGCATTTACTTTGGACCCAAAGCTCTCATTGACAGTTTGCTTCCTACCACAACTTGAAAAGCAACCAGCATATTTATACCTAGAGGAGAAAATAAAACAAGTGAACCTGAAAGGGGGCCATCCTTGACCTTTTTGCCTCTCTGGGGAAGTGAAAAATCTGGGACATACTCCTGAAGGAAAGCTCTCGAAATCTCTCTGAGGCATCACCCCCTGACAGTTGCCATGCCAGTGCACAAAAAATGTCCTACCCTTACCATGCAAGAGGTTCTTCCAGTCTGACAGTGCCTGCCGTGGGTTCCATGTGTACATCAGAGTGTGCTCCCACAGCTCTGCAAGAAACTGGCTCCTGTTTGGATTTTCTGAGGGCTTTTTAGCCCTTCTGGATATGTTGGGAAGCATACAAATAGTGTGTGGTTTCTTGGGTATGGCATATTTTATATGGCTATTACCAAACTACCATCTTATCTGGGTGACATAAGTGATGGACTTTATACTCTAGTCCCTCTAATAGCCACTTTCAGACCAGTGTTTCTCAAGTAGTCTAGAAAATATCCAAGCTTTGTTCTTTGATACCTTATCAAGACTTCTATGGGCATAGACACAAATATTTCTGCACAGGTAAAGGAACCACAGGCAGGTCAGCCTGGGAGCAGTTGTCAGTAGAACAGCTTCTGCCCAACCCACTAGCAGGGGTGAGGGTTTTGGAGGGTGGCCAGCTGTCCCTCGTGGTACCCAGCTCAGGGCAGGGGGTGCAAAGGAGCAACCAGGGCTGGGGCTCAAGTCTGACCTCTGTCTGCACCAGTCCCCACCAGTCCCCAGAAAGGAGCCTCCAGCCTGCTTCTGGGCTCTTTCTGGAGTGTGATGACAAACTAGAAGGACAATGGAGCAGCCAAAATAGACTCAGCATTAAAGGTTGATGATTTAAGCTCTGTCTTTGGGGTCTCAGTTAAAGGCTCTTTCCTCTGCTAGTCTTCCAAGAAGGCACATTCTTGGGTTTTGGGTTTATGCAGCTGTACTAACATAGACCTGTATTATATCTCAGGGTGAAAACCAACCTGCTGTGCTGACTGGGTCAGAGGAGGGAAGGGGATGGTTGTGTTTCCAGTTCAAACTCTAATCAGCATTTGTCTTCTCCCAACCCATCAAGCCATGCCTCTGTTCTTCCCCCCCCGTGCCCTGAATACTGCAGCCAAGTCCCTTGTGTGCTTTCTTCATCTTCTGTGGTTTAGTGGCTACTTAAATATTTATTTATGTAGAACTTGTCCCATGGGAATGTCTTATGAATGCAGAGGAGGGGGATTGTAAGAGAAGGAGGAATGAGTAGTCCCTAGAGGACTCAGTATTGTCTGTTGCTGAGAGGCAGATACTGCACAAAAAAGCCTAGCCCTAGGAAAGGTTATGTTCAGAAGAACACACACGTGTGCACACAAACACACACTTAGAGACTTTATAAACACAAGCACAAAGTTGGCAATGAACACACAAAAAAAAAGAATTTGCACAGGTCAGTGATTAGAGAGCCAGCTCCCTTCAGTGATGGAATTTGCTTTCTTGTGACCCATTTGCAGACCTGCCATCCAGAAGATGCCACAGAAGGCTATAGAGGAGGGCAGGAGCAGTCTGAGGTGCTGCGTGTGAGGACAGGGTGCCATGAGCTGAAGGACAGGCTCTGTGTCATTGAGAAGACGAGTTTCCTGAGCTTTGCACACACACTTGAATTTGCCCATTGATTTAAGTGTTAACAATTCTTTGTAGACAGCATGTAAGAAAATCTGGAATCTTTTTGCTGTTGTGATTGATATTGCTTGAACTTTAATCATATGCAAGAGGCAGCTCAGCTTGTTGAATTCATTAATTGCTAAGGCGTAACATATTCACTTAATTGGATTCTCTGCTAGATAGAGACATATTTATCTGTATTTGTGTGTGTGCTTAGTGTATATATTTAGCTTCACAAAGACTCATAGTAATGGAACGTTAAGGTTGCCTGGTGAAATAATCAGCAGACTGGAAGGGATAAATGTTTAGTCATGAGCACGATCTCCTCTGTGACCAGGAGGGTGAGGCCTGGCGTGCTGGGTATTCTGGGCACAGCAGAAGAGCGGGCAGGGCTCGGGTTGGCACCGAGGCAATTTTGCACTTGTGGGTGCCTCAGGCTGGTGTGGGGCTGCTCTGCACCTGGCAGGCCACCCCACCAGTGGGTCCTTCTCCAAGGCTGTTTCTGCTGCCCAGGTCTCAGGGGCTCTGTGCGTTTCCTCGTGCCAGGCAGCGCTGTGGTGCTGGGCCACTGTTCTCAGCTGCAGCTGGGGAGCATCCTTGGAGGAGGGCTCCATCCTTGGAGGAGGGCTCCATGGGGGGCGGTCCTGGGGTGACAGAGAGGCTGCTTCAGAGCGTGGGAGGTGAGATGGGTCTGCTTCCTGGAGGTCTAAAGGGCAGGGCTGAGTGCCATTGTGCCAGCTTGAGCATCACTGTGCTCCCTCTTCCAGGAAAGGTGTCTTCAGAGAGCCAGGAAAGACAGCTGCCTGGTCCCTTGTGCCACTTCAGCTTCCAGACCAGCTGGAGAGGACCCGAGGATGTGCTCTCGAGCTTTGGTTCATCTCCTGATCCCCTAGCAAGTGCCATATAAAATTCCACTGTTCTTTCCAGCTGTCCTGCCCCGTGGTGCTGCCAGGGCCATTCCTCCACGGCTGGCTGCTGGCCACGCTGCAGTAACTTGCCTCTCTGGGGCAGAGCCCCTCCTCTGGAGCAGGGCAGGAGGGGTGGTAGGTGCAGCCCTGAGCTGTGTGGTTTCCTCCGGGGTGGGTGGGCTTAGGCACCTCTGCACGATGCCAGCTTCCGTCCTTGCTGCCAGCTGTCAGGTCCCTGCCCAGCCCTCCTGCAGTGTGTGAGGATCATGGAGAGCCTTCTACAGAGGGAAAACGGAGCTGCAGGATCCGTGGCTGGCGTGAGGTCACCGAGTAGGTGCCCAATGAGGTTACAGCCAGCACCCAGGTCCCATCGCTCGCGGGCACTGTGGGGAAGGGCTCTGTGCTCTGCAGGGGTGCCCAGCGGGGCAGGGGTGCCTGGCAAGGTAGCTGTGCCCGGCGGGGCAGGGGTGCCAGGCAGGGC
>NW_008606135.1:13053-22445 GCF_000691845.1 Merops nubicus | reverse complement strand
CGGCCGCTGCTTGCTCCCGTCGGTCATCCTGCTCCTCTTCCCGAGGGCAAACCCCGTCCCTCTCGCAGAAGGGGTTGGCGTTTTGGGGTGTTTTGGGGTATTTTGAGGTGTTTTGGGGTATTTTGAGGTGTGTTGAGGCGTTTTGAGGTGTGTTTTGAGGTGGTTCCTACTCCTCTGCCACCAAACGCCGAATCCAGCCCGTGTGGGTGCTCGGGGTGATGCCGGGAATTGATGCTGCTTTCCCTCTGACCCTAAAACAAATCCCAGCGTCTCCTTTGGCTCTTTGCTTTCTGGTTTTGGGATCGAATTCAGCGTCCATCTCCTTGCGAGCGGCTCGAAATGGGCTGCGCTGAGCGAGGCGGGGAGGGGAACAAGGCAGAGCCTGGTTGTGGAGGGGTTTGGTCGGTGGGAGATGCTCCTCAGCCAGCCCCCTCCCCTCCTGGGCTGGTTCCTGACGGGTTGAATTCACCAGCTCCCCACCAAACGGGGCATCGAACCGCGATTCTGTGGGCTCCAAGGGGCAGAAGTTGATATTTATCTGCAGTTCACCATGCAAACCCGGTATAAAGCCTCAGCTGGAAATGGGGTTTGGGGTTTTGCAGGGGTTTTTTTGGGTTTTGCAGATGCATCTGGAGCTGTCTTAGACTTTAGAGATAGGTTTCGGCGTTGCAAGGCGTCAGTTTTCCTTTGGGTTACAAAAAGCATCTTAAATTCTGCTTAGAAATATGATAAATTTAGAAATATGATAACTGATGATAGGTCCACGAGGTAACAGGTCTCTGTGGTCTCCTGGACAAACACCTCAGCTGGTTGTTTGCTCCCCGCTAGTGTTTTTAAGAACAGCAGCTGGAAGATTGACATTTGGTCCCTCCAGGAGGTTAAAAGTTTATAGGTCAACACAAAGCCACTTCAGAAGTGTGCACAAAGGCACAGAGATTAAATAAGGGAGTTTATCTAACGAGCAGGTGATGGGTTGAGCTGTTGAATAGTATCTACTAACGATCTAGGTCGTGCTTTTGCCAAGAAAGGTTCAACCAGATGATCCTTGAGGTCCTTTCTAACCTGGGATTCCATGATCCATGGTTGTCTCTTCGGGTAGTTAAATGGGCAGAAGAGAGGAGAACTTTACAGTGGCAGGAAGGTCATGGTGCATCCCTCATGTCCTCCCAAATCCACACAGGATCCTCACCCCAAATGTGCTGTGGGGAGAGGCAGGTCCTGTCCACCCTGCCTGGCTCCCTCAGTGCTTCTCCTTCTGCAGCCTCCTCTCTTCTCACTTGCTGCTTGAAGACAAAACCTCTTTGTTTATCTACTGGCTGTCCCAGTTTGTCCCTTTTTCTGCTCCTTCTTCATAACAATCCTAACTGCCTGGAGGTGCAGGCAGATGGGAGAAGCCTCAATGTGCAAAAGAGATCATTCCAGCCCCTTAATCTCCATCTCTCTGTGTTTGTTTTAATGTCTGAGAAAGAGCTGATAATTCGATGCCTTGGGAAGTACAGAGATTTTTATCTAGGTGGGTTTTCAAGAGATAATCGAGCTGCTAATCTCAATGTGTTCCTCCAGCTCGTGTAGCTCGTTGACCCTGAGATAAGGGGAACAGTAGTAAGAGCTTCATCACCTGCCATGGGGTTATCTCGACAGATAAAAACAAGCAACGGGGATCAGGCAGCTTATTTCAGAGAGAATTGCCAAGCAAGTCGTTAAAATCAGCCCACAAACATAATTTCAGCCCTATCTGGGAGATCTTAAGACGTTGAGTGTGGCTCTTGTCATAACTTGAACCTCAAGGCTGAAGTGAAGACCTCGGGCACAGGGGGATGCCAGCAGTGGGGGATGAAGGCTGGACCTCTGGGCATCACGCAGGGCTTGGTCTTGGCACTACTCCATTGGGGCTCTCCTCACAGAGGAGAGAAGCTCATGGTGGTGGTCAGACCCACTCTGGGCTTGGCATTGTGAGGGTGGGTGAAGAGACCAGAGTCTTCTACGCTGTGGCTGAGGTCTGGGCTCTGCCAGCACCACAACCAGGCTGCTGAGAGGCAGTTTGTGGGGAGTGGTGAGGACGTGGCCGTGAACTCGTTGCCTCTCTGATGAGGAGGTTAAACCCTAAGTGAGCATGATGAACCCCAAGTGATGATGTAGAAGGTGCTGACCTACAGCCTTTGACCAAGCCGTGCTGAGTCTTGGCTGCCTCTTCTGGCCAAAGACCTTTGAGCAGTCACACTCTGTGGCTCACACCCCCCTGTGTCCTCTTGTGTCTGGCTGTGCCACCTCGCTGCTACCTGCTGACCTTTAAAGGATTTTGTGTGTTGCAGATAATCAGATTGTTTTAAGAGAACAAACTCCCAAACAGCTGAAACGTGGCCAAAACCTGGAAGCCTCCAGCATCCCAGTGTGGTTCTGAATCCCCAGTAAGTCGTGGAGAGAGAGACACAGACTCTAATGCTGCCAGGCTGTTTTTACAGATTAAAATACATATCATAGAACCATAAAGGTTGGAGAAGATCTCCAAGATCATCAGGTCTTGCTATCAACCCAGCACCACCACGACCACTAAACCATGGCCCCAAGTGCCACATCCACATGTTTTTGGAACCCCTCCAGGGCTGGGGACTCCAGCACTTCCCTTGGCCAAGGCCTCACCACTCTGCCAGGAGAGAGAAATTCTTCCTCCCATCCAATCTAAACCTCTCCTGGCACAACTTCAGCCAGTTTCCTCTCATCCTATATCATTTAGCATCAGCTTGGGGCACGTCCATGGTGTGGGTCCTCATAACCAAGCTTCTTCTAGTTGTTGTTTTCATCAGTTTTTCTTCAGTCCTGGTATTTCAGCCTGCATGTGTCCTGAATTTCTCATTATTGGGGTTTTTCATGGTCTCAGACTGCAAGTGAGCCTGAACTGTTAAAAATTGAAAGTGAATGGGGAAAAAGATCTAAGTGTGTCATTTTCCCCTTGCTCTTCTTCTTCAGGACAACCCAAACGAAGAGTGTCAGGTCTCACTGCACTCAGATACCAAAAGGAAATAACAAAATCTCATGAAAGACTGGCTCAGTGGACCCAAAACCCCTCCCTGGCTGTAGGGTCTGAGTGCTCTGGAGACCCCCACGCCTGCTAATGTAAATCAAAGCAACGTGCAAAAGCAAACCCCCCAAAAAAAAACCTTGCTAGAGAGTTACCTTCATAGAGACAGACCCAGAGGTTGGTTCTTCAGACCTGAGCCTTGCTGCAGCTTGGGTCCAGTTGGGATAACGTGGGTCTGGTTGGGATAACGTGGGTCTGGTTGGGATAACGTGGGTCTGGTTGGGATAATGTGAGTCCAGTTGGGATAATGTGGATCTAGTTGGGATAACGTGGGTCTAGTTGAGATAACATGGATCTAGTTGGGATAACATGGATCTGTGTAGATCCACATCCCTTCCAGGCTGTTCCCTCCTGCAGGAGAGAGGTGCCAAGTTCCCCTCACTTAACGACAGCATTTTTTCACGTGCTGCTTCACCCATCTCACCCCCCTCCTTCCTCCTCAGGCCTGACGTCCACCTCCAAGTGGGATCCATGCCTCATCCAGGCAACATGACGGGGCTGTTCAACAACTTATCCTGCCAGCACTCCATCGACGACTTCCGAAACCGAGTCTACTCCACGCTCTACTCCATGATCAGCATCGTGGGCTTCACCGGCAACGGCGTCGTGCTCTTCGTCCTCATCAGGACCTACCGCCAGAAGACGGCCTTCCAGGTGTACATGCTCAACCTGGCTGTGTCTGACTTCCTCTGCGTGTGCACCCTCCCCCTGAGGGTCATCTACTACGTCCACAAAGGGAACTGGTTCTTCAGCGACTTCCTCTGCAGGATCAGTTCGTACGCGCTCTACGTCAACCTCTACTGCAGCATCTTCTTCATGACCGCCATGAGCTTCTTCCGTTGCATAGCCATCGTGTTTCCAGTCCAGAACATCCACTTGGTGACGGAGAAGAAGGCTAAGTTGGTCTGCGTTGGCATCTGGATTTTTGTCTGCCTGACGAGCGCTCCCTTCCTGCGCAACGGCACCTACCAACACGACAACAAGACCAAGTGCTTCGAACCCCCCGACGACTCCCAGAAGAAAAACGTGGTCGTCATCCTGGATTTTATTGCCTTATTTGTGGGGTTTGTTTTCCCCTTCGTCGTCATCACCATCTGCTACGCCATGATCATAAGGACCTTGCTGAAAAATTCCATGAAGAAGAACCAGGCCAACCGCAAGAAAGCCATCTGGATGATCGTCATCGTGACGGCCACCTTCCTGGTGAGCTTCACCCCCTACCACATCCTACGTACGGTCCACCTCCACGTCCTGAGGCTGAAGAGCACCAGCTGTGAGAACGCCATATACCTCCAGAAATCCGTGGTGGTGACCCTCCCCTTGGCAGCTGCCAACTGCTGCTTTGACCCACTTCTCTATTTCTTCTCCGGGCGCAACTTTCGGAAGAGGTTGACCACGTTTAGGAAGGGTTCATCCTCCAGCGTGTCGCAAGCCTTCAAGAAAAAGTTCTCCCTCAAAGAGAGAGAGGAGGAACCCTTTGGAGAAACGGAGAGGGAGAATGGAAAGGCGGCCGTGGCCTCTTCGTAAGGAGGTGAGACCTTCCCCCGAGGTCTCAGCTGGGCAATGGAGATCTCAAAACTCTTCCAGAAGGCCCGACGGAGGCTCGCTGGTCTTTGTGGCCATCAGCTATGTAATGATATTAATAATGGTGGATGGTCCTTGATTTCTGGTGGTACAGGTGCTGCTGGGGTTGGCCTGCTCCCCAAAAGCACCGCCTGGACACGTGCAGCCACTTAGGATGGAGGAGCCACCGGTAGCCAGCACCAAAAAACTGTTGATCTGATGATAAACTTGCATAAACAAACTCTTCAAAGCCTTTTTTGGGGGGGTGTTTGCTTCGTTTCACAGCTCTACAAAGAGTATTAAATCTCCCAGTCGGTGGGAACCAACCCCAACATCTGCTGGACGTGGCACTCGGGGAGTTCCTGGCAAACAGGGCAGAGTTTTTATTGAATCTGCAAACAGCCACTAAAGTATTTACAGAGCAGAGGCCGGGACAGTTCCTGCCTTGCTCCCACCTCCCTCTGCTTTGGATTTCAGTTTCCAACACAATTATGTTTGTAAGACTTGCAGGGTCGGTGCTTGGGTCTCCAAATCCAGGCACAGGGGCTTGAGCCCCTCTCCAATAAGGAGCTCCTTGGACACACTCTCGTGGGCAGAAGATCTGCCTGGATTTTCTGACTTTCTGGAGTGATTTTTGTCTGTGGGAGTTTTCAAATTGCAGTATCCTAGTGTGGATTTGAAGCTTATTTCAGTAGGACTGGACCTGTAAGTGATGGATGCCTGCAGGAGCTGGATGATCAGCTCTTCAGGAGGCTTGACCTAAAAGTAGAGCTTTGGAGCCCAGTGCAGGATGGGGCCTGTCTTGCTGAACTAGTGACTAAGCTTTTTAAAATCCTCATGAAAAAAATAAGGCAAAAGTAATTTTTAAAAATAGCTTCTATGCTATTTGATTCTTTTCAGGGGTGTCCACTTGGCTCATGCCTTGCAGGGAAAAAAAAAGGCAACCCAAAGTCCTCAGAAGGATCTCCAGGAAGACCTGGAGATGAAGTGTCTGCATCTGGAGGAGACATAAGTGAATCTTATTTTGAGTATAGTAAGGTTAGAAAAAAAAATAGCCAGACTGGGCTGTTTCTTTAGGTCAATACAAACTCTGAAATCTTGGAGAGAAGGAAACATTCCTGTGCTTTTCCAGCAAGCCCATGGAAAAGTAGCACTGGCTGTGTTTTGCTGGAGCAAAGCCCAGCCCCAGCTGCATGATCCATCGAGATGGAAATAGAAATTCTTGTACCATTAAGGCTCTTAGCTGGAAAAGTGGTTGATAAAGGGAGAGCAAGCAGGTCGTGGTGTGGGATTTACTGGATGTGATCTTGAAACAGATTCAGTGCTGTTGAATAAGTGTGAGCAGAAGGAGTTTGGCTTGGGGACAGGGGTCTGCCTGAGAGAAATGATCTTGAAATGTCTTTAAATATTTAAAATATCTTTAAATATTTAAAAAATTAGCTTTACCAGATCTATAGTGTAAATTCCCTCTTCCCACAGCAATCTGCAGATCCCTGGGTCAGCAAAAAAAAGCAAATTCACCTGCAGAATAATTGATAGATGTGAATTTTCAACAAGATTGGGAAAAACCCTTTAGGAAAAGTTAAGGAGCCATCAGCTGGCAGAGGGTTTGTCCTGGAGAGGAGTGTCACAGTTCCCCCCAAACCCACAGGAGGGCAGAGCCTCTAGTTCAAAGCCACAGCTAAAACTCCTTCCCATCCTGCTGGAACCTCCCAAGCATTAAAGGCCTTGTGTAAATAGAAATCCTGGTGGAAAAGTGACTTTTGGAAAACTGTAGAAACTATCCATTCCCAGATTTTAAAATCTTGTACTGTAAAGCTCTATGTCTGTGTGTTGCAAAGTGTTTTTATGATACCAGAGGTATTATTTTTTTCCCTTTTTGTCTGTTTTTTTTTGGATGAGATGATGGTTTTGGCAAGAGAATTGTTTTTTTTTGTGCAATAGGAAAGATTATTTAAAAGAGATGGCTGAGGATTAAATGAAAGTGTTGCAAGTTAGATTTGAACAATGACTGTTTTCTGTGTCTTCTTTTAAAGTCTCTGCATACAGATCCTCCCTAAAAGTGTGTGTACACACAGCACTCGAGGCTAATCTCCCTGTAAGAATCATTTATCAGGATCTAATAAAAACTTTGAGGCAGCACAGATGTTGCTGAGAGCAGCACCTGGAGCAGGCTGAGATGTTGAGGGACTTGCTGGCCCAGAGTTTGAGCCAGCCAAACTGAGCTTTGCTGTAGCCCAGCTTGGCTGGACTCAGGGCATCATCTGGAGCTGCTGGACCCGTGGAGCCCAAACACTTCTGCTGGCAGCTGAAGGCTTGGCAGGGCTTGCAGGGGTGCAGCACCCCAACAAATAGCAGCCAGGCACTCAGTAAATGTAGATTTACAGGTGAATGTTTGGAAGGAAGGGATGTTTTTGGTGAGGAAGGTGTGTTTGGGGTGTGCTGTGTGGTCACGCATCACACGCAGGTTCCTGCGTGGAGAAATCTGCTGAGAATGATGTTTTCTGCTCAGCTTTTCCCAAACTAGGCACAGAGATTCAGTCATCACACTCTGTACTGGTGAGACTGGAGCTTTGCCATCAGCTCAGCAGAAACCTGGGTGAGGGGCCCTTGTCCCATGCTGGTGACGTGGCCTGGTGGCACAGGGAAAAGTGCTGATCAGGTTTTGCTCAGGGTGAGGGACCTGGAGAGAAATAATACACCAAGAAACAGACCCTGTCACCATCCTGAGGCCAGAAATTGTGGTGTTTGAGTGGCCTGGGGGACGACAGGAGTTGGGAAGAGGGGGCAAAGTGCCAGCCTGGCACCGTGTCACAAGTGCCTCAGAAAGGAAAGTGAAGTGTTGGGGTTTTTTTGCTAGAAACTGGACTTTTTCTTTCCCTGTGGCACACTCCACGATTTATGGCACAATAGTGTCCCCTAGTGCTGAGTTATTCCTGGAGCAACAGCCTGGTGCTTATTGAGGTGTCTTGATTTTTTCCATTTTTAGCTTTTTTCAGTAGTCCAGTCCCATCTCTTTGCCTGTAATATTGTCCTGTTTCTTCCCCTGCTGGTCACACTCCCTGTCCTACCCCTGCCTGAATTTTATTCCATAATCTTTGGGGTTTCTGTCTCCATCCTGTTTTTTTCTGGAGGGATGCTCAGGTTGGGAAGGAGCCAGCCGTGGAATGGGATCCAGCAGCACCCCAGCAGGGCCCCTCCTGCCTTCAGGCACCACCACCACCACTCCCCTTCCCTAAAAAGTGTTATTTCCCCATTGAATTGCTCTCCTGGTGCAGAGCTTGGACCTGTAAATCTTCTGCTGGAGGCTGATGGTAACTACAACCCATTAGCATCCATCCTTTCAGCCTTTATTTGTCTGGGAAGGTTATTGCTGATTAAAACCTGGACAAAAGCAGCACCCAGGACACGTTCCTCACTGTGGCATATATGGCAGTAGGATGGTCTTGTCTTGACCAGGAGAAAAGACCTCTCATGTGGAATGGCTTCTGCTTGCTCAAAGAGGGGAAAAAAATAACTGGAGCATCATAACCACTCCCAACCAGCTGCCTTGTCACCTCTGTGACTTGCTGTGGGCATCTTGCCAGTCCTAAGCACTCAAAAAAAACTCGACTCAAACTTTCCAAGTCTTCCTTTAATGCTCGTTTGGATTCTTCTTTGCTGTCCAGTGCCTGGAGGGTGCAAGCAGGTGCCACCTTCAGGCTTTGCTCTGCAACTTGCCCAGCTAGAAATGTGCTTTTTTTATCCCCCCTCTCCAAAGCAAACAGAGTGGAGACTTCTGTTCTAGCCCTCTGCTTTTAGCCAGCATAAATCCAGCCCCTAAAAAAGGCCACTTTTAGTGGGTGAGTGTGTGTGTTGCAGCCTCTCTAAATGACCCACGGGGCTCAGGCAGCGTGATCCAAAATTTAAATAGCAGAGAGAGAACCTGCATCATGTGTTGAGAGGAGTAGGAATCTTTTTAGGGGATTACAGCATGGCAGGTGATAACATTCAGATTCCTTAACAGGAAAACAGGGCAGAGTTTCCTTAACAGAGAAGAAATCCTGGTCTAGCAGACACCCAGGATCCAGTGCCTCCAAGAGACAAAATAAACCTCTCCCCTTTTCTTTTGGGTGATGGGTTTCAGGATAAGCTTCTGCTCAAAGCAAAGAGAACCCTGTGGGTGCTGGTTTGTCTTCATAGCAGGCTCAAATGTGGTTTTATTTGTGCTCCTTTTCACAGAGGTTCCAAAGCAGCCACCTGCTGCCAGAGCTGACCACAAACTAGATTTCTGCTTGCAAAAAATAACCCAGTCTTTCTGTTTCCAAGAGAACACCCCAGCTCTTGGTTTCCATTCAGCCCTGGCCTTCACTGCCCTGTGCTGCTTCTCAGCAGCTGAGTGTGGGCATCTCCTCCAGCCCACAGGTCGCTGCCTTCCCTGGGACCTTGCTGCCAGGCTCCCAGGAGGAGTTTCAAGGAGGAATCTCTGGCTTTTAGCTTTTCTTGGTGTTCTCCTTTGGCAGCAGCAAAATCGGCTGATCCTGATGGCAGGGAGAAGAATATTCCTTCCCAAAGGAAACTGAGTGGAGACTTCTGCTCCTTCTGAAGTCTCCCCATCAGTCAGAATTGGTGGTTAGTTCTGGAAATGGGAAGTTTTGGGGGCGTTTTCTCCCCACCTTGCACATATATGCTTGAAGACTATAAATCACAGGAGGTGAAGCTGTATTTCTAACTCTCCGTGGCTTGTCTGTCCTGTTTGGAAGCCTTCAGA